>NC_037670.1:12569335-12620710 GCF_003255815.1 Theropithecus gelada | reverse complement strand
TTTTTAGTAGAGACGGGGTTTCACCGTGTTCGCCAGGATGGTCTCGATCTCCTGACCTCGTGATCCGCCCGTCTCGGCCTCCCAAAGTGCTGGGATTACAGGCTTGAGCCACCGCGCCCGGCCCCAGGTGATTCTTCAGTCTCAGCCTCCTGAGTAGCTGGGACTACAGGCATGTGCCACCATGCTTGGCTAGTTCTTGTAGTTTTAGTAGAGATGTGGTTTCACCATGTTGCCCAGGCTGGTCTCGAAGTGAGTTCAAAGTGATCTGCCTGCCTCGGCCTCTCGAAGTGCTGGGATTACAGGCATGAGCCACCATGCCCGGCCGGTCCCACAGCTCTTGCACGGCAGAGGCAGAACTTGAACCTGGGTTTATATTGAACCCTAGAACCCACCACACTGGCCCTCACACATCCTGCTGTCTGCTAGCTGATTCCATGACCTCAGCGTATCCCTCAGCCTGTCTGGATTTCAGATGCCTCACTTATATAAGGAGAAACTGGAGCCAGGACCCACTGGGGAGCCTGCTGCTCTCTGCTCTGATATCTCGTGTGTCAGCGGGTTGACGGCCATGGGGCGAGTGGCCAGGACTCTAGTGGCAGCTCTGTGTCCCCAGAGGCCCCACCTTGGCTGCGATCATGTAAGGTGGGATGATGTCAATGGCCATCTCCTGGAACAGCTCCCGGCACTGCATGGAGATGAAGTCCCCTGCCAGAGGGGACTTGACGATGCCTGGAAGGAAGGCAGTGTCAGGATCTCGTCCTCCCGGTGCGCCCCTGCCCCTTGCCGAAGCCCCACCTTGCTGCAGGACGTAGCCGTCATGTACTGGAATGGCCGTGGTGTGGGTGGCCCCACTGTCCAGCACAAGGCCCGTGGACCGCCCGTTTGCAAAGCTGGCATCGGATGGGTAAGTCAAAGAGACAGCAGTGGCAAATGAGGGGCCTGGGCCCAGATCTGGTCTGGTCACTCTCTGCTCTGCCAGGGTCCAGCTCATCTCCAGTGTGCAAATCTCTCCTCCTGGTGATGACTCATCTCCTGGAGAAAGGCTCTGAGACCCCAGTTACTTCTTTACTTATTGTTTGTTTGTTTGTTTATTTATTTATTTATTTATTTATTTTTTGAGACTGAGTCTTGCTCTGTCACCCAGGCTGGAGTGCAATCGCTCACTGCAACCTCTGCCTCTGGGTTCAAGAGATTCTCCTGCCTCAGCCTCCCAAATAGCTGGGACTACAGGTGCCCACCACTATGCCTGGCTAATTTTTGCATTTTTAGTAGACACATGTTGGCCGGACTGGTCTCGAACTCCTGACCTCAAGTGATCTGCCTGCCTCGGCCTCCCAAAGTGCTGGGATTACAGGTGTGAGCCACTGTGCCTGGCCAGCCACAGCGCCCAGCCCCTTTATTTTTGGTTGTGTCCTATAGATTCCCTAAAATTAGGGTCACTATCACCCCAGTGCATAGCACAGGGTTCAATGTAAGGCAGATCCTAAAAAAAGTCAGTGTTGAAGGAGTTCTTGGGAAGGGACTGCCGCAGTGTTCTACATATCTCCCTCCTCTGTCCAGTTCCAGTGCCTGCTCTCTCCAGGGCCCAGCTCGCTGTCTGCTCAGCCTGATCCAGGGAACAGAAAGGGGCCGCTGATCTGGCCACCCCAGGCTCAGATGTGCTCAGCCCACTGGGCCTTCTGCACTAGTGGGGCGGAGGGAGGTGTCTGCCCATTGGGACACTGATCTTCAGAGAACCAGGCCTGATCCCCCAGCTCATCTCAGCTGAGCTCAGCACAGGCCCCACCCCTGCCCTCCACCCAGTCAGAGCAGCTCAGTCCAGAGGATACGCGGTGAGCACGGCCGTCTTGCATAAGAAGAAGGCAGGAATGTTGTACTGCTCGAACATCAGCTCTGTCAGCTTCTCCCGCTTGGCCCGTGTGTTCCACTGTGGAGAAAGTGCAGGAGGGGAGGATTCAAGAAGGGAGAGGCACAGACCCACATCCACGCACATGCAACCCAAACACTCACACATACACTCACGATCACGCACACACATGCATTCAAACACTCGCACACACACACATGACCTAAACACTCACACATACACTCACGGTCATACACACATGCATTCATTTGCGCACACACACATTCAAACACACATACACTCACACTCACAGATACACACACACAAATACACACACATGCATTCACACTATACATACTCTCACAGTTACACATGCATTCAAACACACTCGCAAACACACAAACACACGTATACACTTGCATTCACACACACAAACTCACACGCACTCGCACATACACATATATTCACACACACACGCATTCAAAACATTTGCACAGGCCAGACACGGTGGCTTACACCTGTAATCCCAGCACTTTGAGAGGCCAAGGCAGGAGGATTGCTTGAACCCAGGAGTTCGAAACTAGCCTGGACAACATAGTGAGATGCTGTCTCATTAAAAAAAATTTTTTTAAAGTAAAGAGCTTGTGGGAATTAAAACTACATGAACAGAAATGAAAAACTCAATAGAAGGATTGGAACATAAAGTGGAGGGAATATCTTGGAAACCAAAGGAAAAAGGTAAACAGATGGAAAATATAAGAGAAAAGGGAATTAAATTAGAGGACCAATTCAGGGGGCAACAAAATCCAAATAACAGAAAATCCCAAGAGAGAAAATGGAGAGAAATAAATAACTAAATAAATATTTTTTTCACTGAATTGAAAGACATAGGTTTTCAGAGTGAAGAGATGTACTAAGTGCCTAGAGCCATGAATGAAAATATGCCATATTGAGGATAAAGTAAAAATTCTATAAACTTTCAGAAACAAAAACATTACATCAGAGGATCAGAAATCAGATGGTTTCATCCTTCTTAATGGCAACAATATATGCTGGAAGAAGGACAACGGAAAAGTGCCTTCAAGATTCTGAAGAATAATGATTTCCAACCTGGCATGTGATACCTAGCTGAGCTATCAACTCAAGGTGAGACATACAAAGTCTCAAAAAATATACTTCCCATGACCTTTCTTTAAAATTTTTTTTTTAGATGCCGGGCACGGTGGCTCACGCCTGTAATCCCAGCACTTTGGGAGGCTGGAGCAGGCAGATCACTTGAGGTCAGGAGTTTGAGACCAGCCTGGCCAACATGGTGAAACCCCGTCTCTACTAAAAATACAAAAATTAGCCAGGCGTGGTGGGAGGTGCCTGTAATCCCAGCTACTCGGGATGCTGAGGCAGGAGAATCGCTTGAACCCAGGAAGTGGAGGTTACAGTGAGTCGAGATCACGCCATTGCACTCCAGCCTGGGGAACAAGAGCGAGACTTCGTCTCAAAAAAAATTTTTTTTTTAGATTATTAATTTTTTTTCCTTTTAGACAGAGTCTCACCCTGTTGCCCAGGCTGGAGTGCAGAGGCATGATCTAGGCTGACTGCAACCTCTGCCTCCTAGATACAAGTGATTCTCTTACCTCAGCCTTCCGAGTAGCTGGGACTACAGGCATGCACCACCATGGCCAGCTAATTTTTATATTTTTGGTAGAAATAAGATCTCAGTATATTGCACAGGCTGGTCTCAAACTCCTGGGCTCAAGTGATCCTCCCACCTTGGCCTCCCAAAGTGCTGGGATTACAGGAGTGAGCCACTGTGTCTGGCCTCTCATGACTTTTCTAAGGCAGTTACTGAAGGACCTGCTCCATGAAAACAAAAGAGTGAGTCAAGAAAAGGAGTCAAGTACAGGAAACAGAACTTCTGACCAGAACAGAGGCAAAAGGATTCTATGAGATGATGGTGAAGGGAAATACCAGCGCAACAGGTCTGTCCCCGGGCAGAGGGCTACTAGTGCAAACTGGACTAGGTCAGTGGGCTCCTGAAGAAATTTCTTCAAGAAGATGAAATTGATAAAATGTCTAATGAAACTGATGTCTTGACAAAAGATATAATTGATGAATAATTTAGGGTTCACACTGTTAAGTAGATAGAAAACCAGACCAAATATAATCAAACACAGGGCTGGTGGTGGTGGCCTGTCTGTAATCCCAGCACTGTGGGAGGCCAAGGTGGGTGAATCACGAGGCCAAGAGATCGAGACCATCCTGGCCAACATGGTGAAACCTTGTCTCTACTAAAAATACAAAAATTATCTGGGTGTGCTGGCGCACACCTGTAGTCCCAGCTACTTGGGAGGCTGAGGCAGGAGAATCGCTTGAACCTGAGGTGGAGCTTGCAGTAAACCGAGATTGCACCACTGCACTCCAGCCTGGTGACAGAGCAAGACTCCCTCTCAAAAAAAAGAAAAAAAATTGAACACATTTTTTTTTCCCAGTTCTAGGAAAACAAAAAGTTGCACAAGAAAGGAAAAGTGATCATAGTGTATATTGCCTGTCTCAGTCCTGATTAGCATACATAGTAATAAAAATGTAAATCTTGGGCTGGGCACAGTGACTCATGCCTGTAATCCCAGCACTTTGTAAGCTGAGGTAGAAGGATCGCTTAAGCACAGGAGTTTGAAGCCAGCCTGGGCAATATAATGAGACCCCATCTCTACAAAAGATTCTCTTAAAATTATTTCTAACTTAAAAAGAGTATAAATACTGAATATTGATTTCTTTCAAAGTCTAAAATACAACTGGGCTGGGTGCAGTGGATCCCACCTGTAATCCCAGCATTTTGGGTGGATGACACGGGCGGATCGCTTGAGCCCAGGAATTCAAGACCAGCCTGGAAAACATGGTGAAACCCTGTCTCTACAAAAAATTTAAAAATCAGCTGGGCGTGGTGGCTCATGCCTGTAGTTCCAGCTACTCCAGAGGCTGAAATGAGAGGATCACTTGAGCCCAGGAGACCAAGGCTGCAGAATTGTGCCACTGCAATCCAACTTGGGTGATAAACTGAGCGGAGCCCCTGTTTTTGAGACAAAATCTCAAAAACAAATAACAAACAAACCCCCAAACAACAACAACAAAAACAACAACAACAAAACCCACTGTACTTAAAGGAGGGTAATAGAAATATGTTGTGGCATAGGCTGGGGAGGAAAAAAGAGCTAAGTGATCATTTTCTAGAGTGGAAAATTCATTGATAATATCTAAAACTAAAAACTCCACAGGCAGCAATTTAAGTGTAATATTAGAGATATGGAAGAAAATACCCCCAAAATTAGCTAAAAAGGAGAAAAACAGTTGCTTCTATAAAGAGGAATCTATAAGGATATGGGTAAGAACATTTTTAAAAATGCAGTTTAAAAATTTTTTTAATTGTTATTGTTTTGATAAAAGAGATGGGTCTTGCCATATTGCCCAGGGTGGTCTCGAACTCCTGGGCTCAAGTGATCCTCTCGCCTTGGCTTCCCAAAGTGCTGGGATTACAGGTGTGAGCCCACATCCCCAGCTCACCAATATTGACCAAAATAATAATAAGTTAAAAGGTCTAAAAAGTACTTGGAGGCTGGGCATGGTGGCTCATGCCTGTAATCCCAACACTTTGGGAGACCAAGGCGGGTGGATCACCTGAGGTCAGGAGTTCGAGACCAGCCTGGCCAACATGGCGAAACCCCATTTCTACTAAAAATACAAAAAGTTAGCCAGGCATGATGGCAGGTGCCTGTAATCCTAGCTACTTGGGAGGCTGAGGCAGGAGAATCCCTTGAACTCGGGAGGCAGAGGCAGAGATCTCACCATTGCACTCCAGCCTGGGTGACAGAGTGAGACTCTGTGTCAAAAAAATAAAATAAAATAAAAAAGGACTTGGAGATGGAGAAGGGCAGCAGAGTAGATAGAACAAGAAGAGAGCAGGAGGGATGGAGACTTAGGAAGGAAGGAAAGTGGCTGGGATGGGTGAGGGGAGTCTGAAAAGGGAAGGGAAGTGGCTGACATCGGTGGCTTGAGGGGAGAGGAGGAGAGGTGGATGGTGGGAAGCAGGTGCAGTGGAGATCGGGGTTGGACATGGGAAGGCAGGAGGCACTCACCGGGGCCTCCGACATGAGCACGGGGTGCAAGTTTGGCTCAGACTTGACGTGTTTGCTGTAGGTATGATCCAGGATGGCTCGGAAGCACTCCCAGTCCTCGACTGGGGCCAGAAGAGCAGAGTGGAGAAAGGCAAGAGGGCAGGCAGGGGTCAGGGACAGGAAGAAAAGGAGGGAGAAAGGCCAAGCCCAAAGGAGGGTCAGTGAGTCCAGGTCCAGGGGAACGTCCCCCCTTCCCAGAAACCTGGTGGGCCCCTGGGAAGGGAACCCAGCAAGAAGAACCCTGGCAGCGAGAAGAACCCTGGGGCTGCAAGGAAGACTCCTTGGGGAGTGGGGGCTGCTATGTCCCAGATCGTGGGGAGTGGGCTCCCTATCTGTCAGGAGGTGATGGGTGGGGGCCCCTTACTCATGCCATTCTTGAGGGGCGACATGACCTCCGCTCCATCCCGAGGCACGTGCAGGGCATTGGTGTCGATGTGGAAGATCTTCCCTTTCTTCTCTTTGTCCCCCTCCAGCTCCAGCCCGCCCCCCTCCTCCGCGGCCAGCAGCCCCACCGTGGTGGGGAAGTCAGCCTGGTGGGGAAGGGTTGGGGGAGGATCGGCAGGAGAGGGGTCACCCTCTTGCCCCTGTCCAGCCCCACGGCAGGGTCCTCAGCCCGCCCCTGGGTTTATTCCCACATTCCCGCTCAGCAGAGCTTCTGGGCGATCTGGGAGAGCCCTGGGTCACTGGAAAGCCTGAAGAAGGGTCCGGAGCCCCTAGGATTTAGAGAGGAGACTGGAAGGCTCACCTTGGGACAGTCCTCCCCAGCGTACCCAGCGCGGACTGAGAAGGAGCCAATGTCAAAGACCAGCGCCCCCACCTCATCTGTGAGGGGAGACAGGCCTGTAAGGGGACCTCCCCCGAAGTTTTTCCCGCTAGGTAGTTCCGAGAGAAAGTCAGGGCAGAGCCACAGACTCGCCACCTTCAACACCAGTCTGGAGCCGGTGGGAACTGGGCCTGGAGTCTGAGGTCCTGGGACTGGGGGTGGGGGCATCATACCGCCAGGGTCCCTTCTTGCCCACTGGCCTTGCTCAGGCCACCCTCCCGACGGGAAAGGAAGGAGCCGGGGCCAGGTGGAGGTGGGTTGTAAGGTAGAGAGGTTCGGCCCGGTGCGCACGAGGACGGAGCGCAGGGGAGGCGGGAGACCCGAGCCTGGGACTGGACCCGTTCATGCGCGGAGGTGACAGGCCCCGGGGTGCCCAGAGCTCGGATGGATGGCGCGGGTTCGGAACGCAGGAGGCCGGAGGCTCGCTCACCTCCGCCGTAGACGCCCCCGCTCATAGTGCCCTCTGCGCTGCTAGCGGCCCGTGGGCGGCGGCGGGATCAGCACCGAGGCGGCCGGACAGCTCCCGGGATCCCTGGCGGGGCGGGGCGCGCGGCGACCAATTGGGAGGCCGGATCCCCCGCCCCCAACGGCGCCGCCGATTGGCTGCCAGGCGAGACAATGACTGGACCGGGGGCCGCGGATTTAAAGGGGAAGATACCCTCCGTTAGGCGACCAGGAGGAGATGGGGCAGGGGGCGCCTAGCAGGGACTTAGAGACCGTCGCTAAGGAACGGGCGGCAGAGAGGAGAGCAGGGCAGAGGCGGAGACCAAGACTCTGCAGGACGACTGATGAGGTCCCTACCCCCTTGCTTTTTGTTTTTATTAAATTTTTTGGTGGAAACGGAGGTCTTGTTACGTTGCCCAGGCTGGTCTCGAACTCCAGAGCTCAAGCGATCCTCCTCAGCCTCCCAGATAGCAGGGATTACAGGCAGGTGCCAGCACACCTGGCAAATTAAAAAAATTTTTTTATGGAGACAGGGTCTTGCTCAGGTTGATCTTGAACTCCTGGCCTCAAGCGATCCTCCCACCTCAGCCTCTCAAAGTGCTATGCCCGACCTCTACCCCCTTACTTTTTAAAGCAAGACTGGGGAGAGAGCTCCACTCCCCAGAAGGGTCATCTATCTTCAGGCTGCTCTGAGCCCGGTTCTGCCACACCCAGGCCTAAATGGAATTGCCGGGAGAGGGAGGGAAGGGAAGATTAAGAGAGGGACCAGAGGGGGTGGGGGTGTGTCTCCATCTCTGTCTGTTTTTTTCTTTTTTTTCTTTTTTTTTAGAGACTGGCTGGTCTTGAACTCCTGGCCTCAATGTCCCAAAGTGCTGGGATTAAAAGCATGAGCCACCGTGTCCAACTTCCCTCCTTTGTCTTTTGCTGGCCCCTCTTTTCCTTGCCTTGCTCCACCCCCACCCCCATCACCCCAGTACCTGGGCGTTATACATGTGTACACATGCTTACGCACGTATACATACGTTCACACACAGGCATTCAGCCCACCTGGCTTTAGCTTCTTTTCTCCATCTCTCTCTCTCTTCAGCGCCTATTTTCCTAAGGAGGCATTTATCAACAAGAGGGTTTTTGTTTCTTTTCTTTTTGAATTGGGGTCTTCCGTCACCCAGGCTAGAGTGCAGTGGCACGCTCACAGGTCACCGTAACTTTGAACTCCTGGGTTCAAGTGATCCTCTCGCCTCAGCCTTCTGAGTAGCTGGGACTTACAGGTGCACACCACCACACCTGGTTTTTTTTGTTTGTTTGCTTGTTTTAGAGAAGGGCCCTCACTATGTTGCCCAGTCTGGTCTCTAACTCCTGGCCTCAAGCGATCCTCCCACCTTGGCTTCCTGAGTCATTGGGATTACAGGTGTCAGCCGCAGCACCGGACTAACAACAGGGTTTTCTACTGCTTGGATCCCAGGTTCTTCTGGGCTCCTGGCACCACAGTTTTGGTAGCAAAGGCAAAGGAGCAGCTCTGACAACTTGGGGTAGCTGAGGGACTCTTATGTGAGGGTGCATGTGTCTGTATGTATGTGTCTATGTGTGTTGGCGTATGGGTGCATGTGTGTACATATGCACATATGAATGAATTGTGTGTGTTGAGTGTGTGCCCATCTACTTGTCTGGGGGCGAGGGAGCTTTGAGACCAGAGATGGCACAGGAAGAGGATACTATGTGAGGTCCGCATGCCCCTGAAGGTTCTCTGCTCACCACATGCCCACCCTGGAAGAGACTCCACCCCTCCCCGGCCAAAGGACAGATGGCTTGAGCTGGCTCATGGATTCCCTACTGATGACGGTGGCATTTCAATGCCTAGGGTTGGTTCCAAGTTCCGACTTGGCTTCTAAGACTGAAAGGGTCCAGGTTTCAGCGGGAGTGGTGAGCTGTAGGGGAGAGGGCTGACTCAGGCGCTGAGAGAGTGAGATTTTTCCAGAGTGACCCTAGGTCAGTCCATTGAGGCCTGGAGGAATTGGGTGGATTTCTTAAAGTGCTTACATTTCTTTTTTTCTTTTTAAGCCGGGGTCTCCCTCTCTCACCCAGGCTGGAGTGCAATGGTGCAATCTCGACTCACTGCAACATCTCCCTCCCGGGTTTAAGCAATTCTTCTGCCGCAGCCTCCCAAGTAGCTGGGGTTATAGGTGCGTGCCACCACTCCTGGCTATTTTTTTTTTTGCATTATTTTTAGTAGAGACCGGGTTTCACCATGTCGGCCAGGTTGGTCTCGAGCTCCGGACCTCAAATGAATGACCCACCTCTGCCTCCCAAAGTGCTGGGATTACAGGCATGAGCCACCATGCCCAGCCAAGTGCTTGCATTTCTTATCGTTTTAAAATGCTGAGGTGAGGATGAAAGGAATGTTGGGGTGGAAAGTGATTCTGTTCATCTTATCCCTCTCCTTTTGTTGACATTTAATGATGTTGCCTCACTTACTCTGAAGTTCACCTTGCCAATTCCTACTATCTCTTCTTTCCTCCCCACCACCCTAACCATCTCAGATTTAGAAACTTGCTCAGGCAGGGCATGTGGGGGCTCATGCCTGTAATCCTGGCACTTTGGGAGGCCGAGGTGGGAGGATCGCTTGAGGCCAGGAGTTTGAGACCAGCCTGGGCAACACAGAGACCCCATCTCTCAAAAAAAAAAAAAAAAAAAAAAAGAAGAGGAAGAAAAAGAAGAAAAGAAACTTCCCCATTCTTGACTGGGAATGGTGGCTCACACCTGTAATCCCAGCACTGTGGGAGGCCAAGGCAGGCGTAACACTTGAGGTGAGGAGTTCAAGACCAGCCTGGCCAACATTGTGAAATCTCGTCTCTACTAAAAATAAAAAAAATTAGCTGGGTGTGGTGGTGCATGCCTGTAGTCCCAGCTACTCGGGAGGCTGAGGCAGGAGAGTCATTTGAACCTGGGAGGTGGAGGTTGCAGTGAGCCAAGATCGCACCATTGCACTCCAGCCTGGGTGACAGAGCAAGACTCCATCTAAAAAGAATAATAAAAAACAGAAGGAAACTTGTCCAATCTGGCCAGGCATGGTGGTGTGTGCCTGTAGGGGTTTTACAGGTTTTGTTTTGTTTTGTTTTTTCCAGCTAGAACCTGAGCTCTGTCCTGGATCAGAGAGTCTGCTGGGATCAGAGCCAGGATTAGAACCCATAGCTCTTATCAGCCAGTTGAGATATGCCTTTGTTTCCTAACATCTCTGTGTTTCTCACCAAGCTGTGCTGTCTCTATCTGTAGAACAGCTGGTGGTGAGGCCCCCATCTGATTCTGGAGTCAGTGTCTAGCTGAAAGCTGGGCACACAGGACTATTCAGTAAGTGTCCCTGTGGATATGTTGAGGCCTTAATATTATTACGCATAACTTGGAAATCTGCAGTCTATTTGGTAATGAGCAGTGAATTTTCTTCTCATGGCTGGGGGGAAGCTACAGTTGGCTAACTACAGGGCAGGACTTGATTTAACTCCCAGTCTACTGTGACCAATTTTCTTTTGTCATGAGATCTTTTTTTTTTTTTTGAGACGGAGTCTCGCTCTGTCGCCCAGGCTGGAGTGCAGTGGCCGGATCTCAGCTCACTGCAAGCTCCGCCTCCCGGGTTCCCGCCTTTCTCCTGCCTCAGCCTCCCGAGTAGCCGGGACTACAGGCGCCCGCCACCGCGCCCGGCTAATTTTTGTATTTTTAGTAGAGATGGGGTTTCACCATGTTAGTCAGGATGGTCTCGATCTCCTGACCTCGTGATCCGCCCATCTCGGCCTCCCAAAGTGCTGGGATTACAGGCGTGAGCCACCGCGCCCGGCCTATTTTTTTTTTTTAAACCAGACCCAAAGTGTCTACTGTGTACCAGGCATTGTTATGAATGCTTTACATACATCACATCACTTAGTCCTCATAACAACCAGACTGTTTTCCCCATTTTGCAGGGGAAACAAAGACACAGAGAGGTTGAGGAATTTGCCCAAAGTCACTCAGCTGGTAAGTGACAGAGCTGAGGTCTGAACCAAAGTATGTGAAAAGTGCTGATCCTGGAGCAAATGTCAAGTTTTCATTCATTCCATAAATATTCTCTATTTGCCTGATAGACACTGGGAATAAAAATGGCTCATAGGAAGATGGATAATTAAACAAATCATTCAATAAAGTGACCTGGAGAGCCCCACATTCCATGGCCACATTCAGGTTGGCCAAACTTGAGCCTGGTGATGATGTCTGAGGTGCTAGGGCCAGGCCTAGGCACCACAGACCCCACATCTTGGAAATGATTTGGCGTTTTGTGAGGGTCTGTTCTTTGTTCCTGAGCTCTCACCCAGGATTCTATTTTTTTGTTTTGTTGTTTCGTTTTGTCTTTTTTGAGACAGGATTTCATTCTGTCACCCAGGCTGGAGTGCAGTGGCGTGATCACAGCTCACTGCAGCCTCAATCTCCCGGAGTCAAGCAAACCTTTTGCTTCAGTCTCCCAAGCAGCTGGGACAACAGGCACATGCCACTACACCCAACTGATTTTTTTTTTTTTTCTTGAGATGGAATCTTGCTCTGTTGCCCAGGCTGGAGTTCAGTGGCATGATCTTGGCTCACTGCAATCACTGCCTCCCAAGTTCAAGTGATTCTCCTGTCTCAGCATCCCGAGTAGCTGGGACTACAGGAACGTACCACCACGCCTGGCTAATTTTTGTATTTTTAGTAGATACAGGGTTTTGCCATGTTGGCCAGGCTGGTCTCAAACTCGTGACCTCAGATGATCTACCTGCCTTGGCCTCCCAAAGTGCTGGGATTACAGGTGTGAGCCACCATGCCCAGCCTGATTTTTGCATTTTTTGCAGAGATGAGGTTTTGCCATGTTGCCCAGGCTGGTCTCGAACTCCTGACCTCAAGCAATCCACCTGCCTCAGCCTCGAAAGGTGCTGAGATTACAGGTCTGAGCCACTGTACCCGGCCTTCACCCAGCCTTTGGCCAGATAAACCAAGTGCCTTGGCTTCACAGGGAGCCCCGGTTCCAAGATGGATGGCAAGTGCCCAGAAATACACAGTCCAGTAAAGGCTTCAACACGAATGGAGCCAGCATTGCAATAGCACACAAAACAGCATTGTGGTGAAGGAAGCAATATTTAAACTAAGCCCGAGGAAATGGCCTGGGTTTTTCTGGCAGACAAGGAAGTGGAGCTGGAGGAGGGGTGAAAGGCATTCTGAGTTGAGGGGACAAGACCTGGCCTTTGTGTCATGTAAAGAAGTTGACTCTTCTCCTGGAATCCCCTGGGAACTACTGCAAGATTTTGAACAGGAGGGTTATTGATCCAACTGGCATTTTAGAAAGATATCTCTGGCAGCCGTTTGGTAGACTGATTAGAGAGGTACTAAGCTAGAGGCCAGGAAATGGGCAGAAATCAAGGTAATAGCAATTGGCACACCGTAGAAGGGATGGATTTAAGCAGTATTCAAGAGATAGCGTTGGGCTGGGCACAGTGGCTCATGCCTGTAATCCGAACACTTTGGGAGGCTGAGGCAGGAGGATCACTTGAGGCCAGTGTTAGAGACCACTTTAGGCAACATATCGAGACCCCATCTCTACAGAAAAAAATTTTTTTTTTTTTTAATTAGCCTGTTGTGGTGGTGTGTGCCTGTAGTTCTAGCTACTCAGGAGGCTGAGGCAAGAGTATCACTTGAGCCCAGGAGGTTGAGGCTACCAAAAAAACAAAAAAGAGAGAGAGAGAGTGATAACATTGACATGATAGATCCACTAGGCATAGACTGCTACTCTTATACCATTTCCCATTGCCCTTCTTTATTATGATTATCATCAATTATTGTTTTTTTGAGACAGGGTCTTACTCTGTCACCCAGGCTGGAATGCAGTGGTGCGATCATAGCTCACTGCAGCCTCAATCCCCTGGGCTCACGGGACCCTCCCACCTCAGCCTCATGAGTTGCTGGGACTACAGGCACAAATGCCACCACATCCGGTTAATTAATTGATTTATTTTTATCTTTAGTAAACACGAAGTCTCACTGTGTTGCCCAGGCTGGTTTCGAATTCCTGAGCTCAAGCAATCTTTCTCCTTTGGCCCCCAAAGTGCTGAGATTACAGGTGCGAGTCACCATGCCCAGACTATTTTATTATTTTTTATTTTTTATAGAGACACTATCTCACTATGTTGCCCAGGCTGGTCTCGAACCCCTGGGCTCAAGTAATCCTCCTGCCTCGGCCTCCTAAATTGCCTTCTTTGTTTGTTAATAATGTTTTAGCTGGGTACATGGATAGAGACTACATGTCCCAGCCTTCCTTGCATCTGACCAACTTCTTTTTTTCATTTAAATTAATTAATTAATTTTTATTAATTAACTTATTTTTTTGAGATAGAGTCTCGCTCTGTTGCCCAGGCTGGAGTGCAGTGGCGCAATCTCAGCTCACTGCTCTGCCTCCCAGGTTCACGCCGTTCTCCTGCCTCAGCCTCCCTAGTAGCTGGGACCACAAGCGCACGCTGCCACGACTGGCTCCTTTTTTTATATTTTTAGTAGAGATAGGGTTTCACCGTGTTAGCCAGGATGGTCTCCATCTCCTGACCTCGTGATCCGCCCGCCTCGGCCTCCCAAAGTGCTGGGATTACAGGTGTGACCCACAGTGCCTGGCCGTTTTATTTTTTATTAGAAATGTAAATAATAGAAATGGGGGTCTTGCTATGTTAACCAGGCTGGTCTTGAACTCCTGCCCTCAAGCGAACCTTCTTCTGGCCTCCCAAAGTACTGGGATTACAGGCGCTGTGTCCAGCTGCATCTGGACAACTTCTGAGTAGGTTAGTGGTGTCCTTAATCAGGAGACGACCTGTACTTCCCACTTTACCCCCCTTCCCACATTCAGATATGATGGTGATTTCTGCCTAGGCCCCATGGAACAGAGAGATAGAAGCCACATGTTTAAGACGGCAGAGACTGGCCGGGTGCCGTGGCTTATGCCTGTAATCCCAGCACTTTGGGAGCCCGAGGCAGGCAGACTTGAGGTCAGGAGATCAAGACCAGTCTGGTCAACATGGTGAAATGCCGTCTCCACTAAAAATATAAAACTTAGCCGGGTGTGGTGGCACACACCTGTAATCCTAGCTACTCGGGAGGCTGAGACAGGAGAATCACTTGAACCTGGGAGGTGAAGGTTGCAGTGAGGCAAGATTGCACCACTGCACTCAAACTCGGGTGACAGATCGAGACTCCATCTCAAAAAAAAACACAAAAAACAAAAGACAAAACAAAAAACAGAAAAGAAAAAAAAAAAGATGGCAGAGATGTCCCCACAGTCCTGGAGTGTCTATTTTGAGGTTAAGTCACTGAATTTTGGGGAATTCTTTGTTATAGCCGCCTCGACTATACCCTAACTAATTGACCATCCTTTGGATATGGGGAGGGAGGGCCTGGGAAATATCGGAGTGGGTGCTGGTGCCGTCAACTGGGCCAGAAGATTCAGGGAAGGGATAAGGTTGGGCATGGTGGGGCTCAGGGGAAGATGATTAACTTAGTTTTGAATATGTTGAATGTGAGATGTCTGCAAACAGTGGTGTATAGTAAATGGTTTTTTTGTTTGTTTGTTTTGAGACAGGATGTTGCTCTGTCACTCAGGCTGGAGTGCAGTGGTGCAATCAGAGCTTACTGCAGCCTCCAACTCCTGGGCTCAAGCAATCCTCTCACCTTAGCCTCCTGAGTGGCTGGGACCACAGGCATGCCACCATGCCTGGATAATTTTTAATTTTTTTAAAGATGGGTCTCACTGTGTGGCCCAGGCTAGTCTCAAACTCCTGGTGATGAGCCACCATGCCTAACAACCAGCTCTTCAAAAAGGGGGAGCCCTGACCGGAAGCATTTGCCAATGTCCATGATGTAAATAGAGCCACCTTGGCTGAGTTCAAGTTCCTACTATCTTACTTTATTTAATTTTAATTTTATTTTTTTGAGATGGAGTTTCGCTCTTGTCGTCCCAGGCTAGAGTGCAATGGCGCTATCTTGGCTCACTGCAACCTCCACCTCTCGGGATCAAGTGGTTCTCCTGCCTCAGCCTCCCGAGTAGCTGGGATTACAGACACCCGCCACCACACCCAGCTAATTTTTTTGTATTTTTTAGTAGAGATGGAGTTTCACCATGTTGACCTCAGGTGATCCACCCACCTGGGCCTCCCAAAGTGCTGGGATTACAGGCGTGAGCCACCGCGCCTGGCTCTTCAAGTTTCTACTACCAAGATGACTTCACTGAATAAGGAGCTGGGTGTACAATGGGCACTTGTGACCTGGCATGAGCAGATGCCAGCATGCCACTGTCCATGGGCATCTAAGTGGGGATATTCAGTCAGCCGTTGAATGTACACCAAGTCGGCACATGGGGAAGAGACATCTGGGCTGGAGACAGGTTTGAGAGTGTTATGAGCAACTAGCAGGTAAAGTCACAGTAGTGGATGAAGTCACCAATGAATAACATGGAGAGTGAGAAGAGGAGGCCACAGTCAGGATTCTGGGAAAAACAATGTTTGCAGAGTGCCCTGAGGAGGAGGAGAGGCTAAGAAGCCAGAACAGGTAGAGGAAGGAGGCCCTGTGACCTATCAGAGCCACATCCGCCACTTGCTCTCGAGGGTCCTACCTTCTCAGACAAGGTGGCCACTCATTGGTCATCACCTGGCAACTCTGTCCTTCCTTGCATCTGGCCAACTTCTTTTTCCTCTCTCTTTCCTCCTGTCCTTCTCATTACCATCTAAATTAGCTCCAGTAGCTCCCATCAAAAATCAAATAACGGCGGGGCACTGTGGCTCATGCCTGTAATCCCAGCACTTTGGGAGGCTGGGGCGAGTGGATTACCTGAGGTCTGGAGTTTGAGACCAGCCTGGCCAACATGGTGAAACCTTGTCTCTACTAAAAATATCAAAATGAGTTGGGCGTGGTGACGCATGCCTGTAATTCCAGCTACTTGGGAGACTGAGGCAGGAGAATCGCTTGAACACAGGAAGTGGAAGTCGCAGTGAACCGAGATCGCGGCACCGCTGCACTCCAGCCTGGGTGACAGAGCAAGACTCTGTTTCAAAAGAAAAAAAAAAAAGAAAATATATATATATATATATATAAAATTTTCCTGTGGAGACAGGGTCTCTACAATTTTTTTTGTAGAAGTGGGATCTTGCTATGTTGCCCAAGCTGGCCTCAAGCGATCCTCTTGCCTCAGTCTCCCACAGTGCTGGGATGACAGGCATGAGCCACCATGCCCAGCCTAAAAAATATATATATCTTTTTTTTTTTTTTTGATGGAGTTTCGCTCTTGTTGCCCAGGCTGGAGTGCAGTGGTGCAATCTCGGCTCCCTGCAACCTGAGTTCAAGCAATTCTCCTGCCTCAGCCTCCTGAGTAGCTGGAATTACAGACACACGCCACCACATCTGGCTAATTTTTTGTATTTTTAGTAGGTGTCACTATGTTGGCCTGGCTGGTCTCGAACTCCTGACCTCAAGTGATCCTCCTGCTTCTGCCTCCCAAAAACATTGGGATGACAGGCATGAGCCACCACACCTGGCCTAAAAAACCCCAACTATGTTGATTCCATTTCCTCTTCTCACAGCTGCACCAGCTTTGTACATGGTCCCCTACCAAGCTGAGATACCCAAAGTCTGGTCCACATTGTTTTTCTCCACTGCCTCATTTCTCACTCACCCATTGCAAATGCCCTAGGCAAAGCTACAGCGGCTTCTACCCAGTCCTCTGCACACTTCTCAGTGCAGGCTTGCTTCACGTCTCTGCAGCATTCAGCACAGTTTCCGATTCCTTTTTTGGAACCCTCTTTTCTTTTGGGTTCCAGAAGTCCGCATCCTCCTGATTTTCTTCTTAGTTCGCTGGCTTCTCCTTTGGCAATTTGTTCTCCACCTGACCTCTAAATGTCAGAGTTCCTCAGAGCTTGGTCTTAGGCCATCTTATCTTTTCCCTGCACCTCTTTGTGACGTCATCTGCTAGAATGTGCCACTCACTCCTGGGGCTCTGTTCCAACCCAGATTTCTCTGCTGAACTCCAGGACTGTGTCTACAGCCACGTATTAAACATTTCTCCTGGATTTCTCAAAGAACTAAAAATAGAACTACAGTTTGACCCAGCAATCTCATTACTGGGTATTTACCCAAAAGAAAAAACTTCTACCAGAAAGAAATATGCACTCATATGTTCCTTGCAGCACCATTCACAAGAGCAAAGACATAGAATCAGTTTAGGTGCCCATCAACGGTGGACTGGATAAAGAAAATGGTACATATATGTTATGGAATACTATGCAGCCACAAAAATAAATGAAATGAAGAAACATGTTTTTTTGCAGCAACATGGATGCAGCTGGAATCCATTCTCTTAAGTGAATTTAGAGCAGGAACAGAAAACCAAATACCATATGTTCTCATTTGTAAATGGGAACTAAACATTGGGTACTCATGGTCATAAAGATGGCAGCAATAGACACTGGGGACTACTAGGGGGAAGAGGGAAGAAGAGGGGGCAAGGGTTGAAAACTATTAATACCTATTGGGCTGGGCACGGTGGCTCACACCTGTAATCCCAGCACTTTGGGAGGCCGAGGCAGGCAGATCACTTGAGGCCAGGAGTTCAAGACCAGCCTGGCTATCCTGGTGAAACCCCGTCTCTACTGAAAATACAAAAATTAGCCGGGCGTGGTGGTGCACACTTGTAATCCTAGCTACTTGGGAGGCTGAGGCAGAAGAACCACTTGAACCCAGGAGGTGGAGGTTGCAGTGAGCCGAGATCATGCCATTGCACTCCAGCCTGGGCAATGGAGCGAGACCCTGTCTCAAAGAAAAAAAAGAAAAACTACCTATTGGGTACTGTGCTGACTACAATGGGTGATGGGATCAATTGTATTCCAAACCTCAGTGTCACACAATTTACCCATATAACAAACCTGCACATGTAACCCGTGAATCTAAAATAAAAGTTAAAAAAAAAAAAAAAAAAAAGAGGCCGAGCGCAGTGGCTCATGCCTGTAATCCCACCACTTTGGGAGGCTGAGGTGGGCGGTTCACGAGGTCAGGAGATCGAGACCATCCTGGCTAACTCGGTGAAACCCCGTCTCTACTAAAAATACAAAAAGTTAGCCAGGGCCTGGTGGCGCTTGCCTGTAGTCTCAGCTACTCAGGAGGCTAAGGTAGGAGAATCACTTGAACCCAGGAGGCGGAGGTTGCAGTGGGCCGAGATCGCGCCACTGCGCTCCAGCTTGGGCAACAGAGTGAGACTCCGGCCGAGTGCGGTGGCTGACACCGGTAATCCCAGCACTTTGGGAGGCTGAGGCTGGTGGATCGCTTGAGGCCAGGGGTTCGAGATCAGCTTGGGCAACATGCCAAAACCTTGTCTCTACAAAAAAAAAAATACAACAAAATTAGCCAGGCATGGTGGTGTGCACCAGTAGTTCCAGCTACTGGGGAGGCTGAGCTGAGAGGATCATCTGAGCCCAGGAGGTTGAGGCTGCAGCAAGCTGTGATCACGCCACTGCACTCCAGCCTTGGTGTCAGACTGAGACCTTGTCTCAAAAAAACAAAACCAAAAACACCAAAAAAAAATTTTCTCCACAGGCACTTCAAACCTGAAACTTCCCAATCTTAAACTCTTGATCTTCCTCCCAGAATATGTTCCATCTCAAATGTTCTGCTCGAAGTAAACAGTAACTCCAGGCCATCAGTACTAATTGTTATTTTTTTGTTTTTGTTTTTGT
This sequence comes from Theropithecus gelada, assembly GCF_003255815.1. NCBI lineage: Eukaryota > Metazoa > Chordata > Mammalia > Primates > Cercopithecidae > Theropithecus > Theropithecus gelada. The sequence continues at coordinate 12,601,684 of NC_037670.1, read as the reverse complement.
TTTTTTGAGACAGAGTCTCGCTCTGTCTCCCAGGCTGGAGTGCAGTGGCACAATCTCGGCTCACTGCAAGCTCCGCCTCCCGGGTTCATGTCATTCTCCTGCCTCAGCCTCCCAAGTAGCTGGGACTACTGGCGCATGCCGCCACGCCCAGCTAATTTTTTGTATTTTTAGTAGAGACGGGGTTTCACCATGTTAGCCAGGATGGTCTCGAACTCCTGACCTCGTGATCCGCCCACCTCAGCCTCCCAAAATGCTGGATTACAGACGTGAGCTACCACGCCCAGCCTTGTTTTGTTTTGAGACAGGGCCTGGCTCTGTCACCCAGGCTGGAGTGCAGTGGCACAAATTCAGCTCAATGTAACCTCTGCCTCAGGAGTTCAAGTCATCTTCCCATCTCAGCCTTCCGAGTAGCTGGGACTACAGGCGCACGCCACCATGTATTCTTTTTTTTTTTGTAACGACGACATCTTGCTATGTTGCCCAGGCTGGTCTCGAACTCCTGGACTCAAGTGATCCGCCCACTTCAGCCTCCCAAAATGCTGGGATTACAGGTGTGATCCACCATACCTGACCCTAATCCATATTTCAATGTCCATCTGCCTCCTCTATAGATTGCAGGCTCCATGAGGAGGGTGCACCTGTCATTCACAGTTGCATCCTCATTGCCTAGGGCAGTGCCTGATACATCATCAGTATACTGTATATATACATCAGTGTATATATGTACAACAGTGATGTATACTGATATATACATCAGTAAATATCAACGGAATGAGTTAAAACAGGAAAGCTTATTAGCACAGAAACCAAAGCAGAAGCAGCAGCACACATGCCCTCTTGAGACTGACAAAATTGTGCTGTAGTCCTAGGCTGCTGGTTGTTAAGTGACTTTAGGGAAGTCACTGTGGCCATCTGCAGATTGAGGAAATTGACGTAATTATCTCTGAGGTCCCTCCCAAATTCTCATGTGTAGTTGACATCTATTATCTATTGCTTATATGTCACTGAATTGGCAGGTATGCATAAATAGAATTTGCCCCTAACTACGAATGTGATTGTGTATATTTTCTTTAAAAAAAATTGGGCTTTTGTTTCTCACATTGAGAACTCTGTTATGCCATTGTTGAATTTCTCGCAGATTTCCCCCCACCCACCTTCAAACTCTACTTCCTTAGACAGATTTGGCAATAGCTTTGTAAGTGATATGGACATAATTGCCTACAATAATGAAAACCTACAGGATTCTTTTTTCATTTTCCCTTTGGCATGTTTACTATTCCCTGCCCCACCAGGCAGGGAATTCTGAGTGTGTGAGTGTGTGCACCCCTTACAAAGACGACTACTATGTTACTAACATATTCGATTTGGAAAAAACAATTGTAGGCTGGGCGCGGTGGCTGACGTCGGTAATCCCAGCACTTTGGGAGGCCGAGGTGGGCGGATCACGAGGTCAGGAGTTCAAGACCAACCTGGCCAACATGAAACCCCATCTCTACTAAAAATGCAAAAATTAGCCAGGCGTGGTGGCACGCTCCTGTAATCCCAGCTACTTGGGAGGCTGAGACAGGAGATTCGCTTGAACCCAGGAGGCAGAGGGTGAAGTGAGCTGAGATTGTGCCATTGCACTCCAGTTCTGGGTGACAGAGCAAGACTCCGTCTCAGGGAAAAAAAAAAGAAAAAGAAAAAACAATTGTTTTTGAAAAACGATTTGTAATGTCTTTCACAGAGAGTAAATGAACAGTATGTTTTGATACTTTTTAAAAAATAATTTTGTCTTTTTAGATTCCGATTCATGTGCACATGAATGTACCCATGTACATGGTTGTATCTCATGATGCTGAAGTTTGGGGTACAATTGATCCCATCACCCAGGGTACAGTACCCAATAGGTAGTTTTTCAACCCTTCCCGCCTCTAGTAATCCCCCGTGTCTACTGTTCCCATCTTTATGTTTGTGAGTACCCAATGCTTAGCTCCTATTTATAAGTGAGAACATGCAGTATTTGGTTTTCTGTTCCTGCATTAATCCACTTAGGATAAAAGCCTCTAGCTGCATCCATGTTGCTGCAAAGGACATGATTTCTTCTTTTTTTTCTTTTCTTTTGCCTCGCCTCCCCTCCTGTCCCCTCCCGTCCCCTCCCTCCCCCTCCCTTCCCTCCCTCCGCCCCTTTTCTTTCTTTACTTCTTTCTTCCTTCCTTCCCTTTCTTCCCTTCCCTCCCTCCCGTCTTGCTTCCTTCCTTCCCTTCCCTCTCGTCTTTTTCTTTCTCTCTTTCTTTTCTTTCTTTCTCTTCCTTCCTTCCTTTCTTTCCTTTCCCTCCCTCTCTCTCTTTCTTTCTTTCTTTTCTGCATCCATGTTGCTGCAAAGGACATGATTTCTTCTTTTTACTCTTTCTTTTCTTTTTTGCTTTCCTTCCCTTCCTTCCTTCCTTTTCTTTTCTTTCTTTTACTTTCTTTTCTCCTTTCATCTTTCTTTCTTCTTTTTTTTCTTGAGTCAAAGTCTTGCTCTGTTGCCCAGGCTGGAGTGCAGTGAGTGGTGTGATTTTGGCTCACTACAACCTCCGCCTCCCGTGTTCAAGCAATTCTCCTGCCTCAGCCTCCCCCAGTAGCTGAGATTACAGGCCCGTGCCACCACACCCGGCTAATGTTTGTATTTTTAGTAGAGACGGGGTTTCACCATATTGGCCAGGCTCGTCTCAAACTCCTGACCTCAAGTGATCTGCCCACCTTGGCCTCTCACAGTGTTAGGATTACAGGTGTGAGCCTCATCTCGTTCTTTCTTATGGCTGCGTGTTTTTATACTTTCAAATTACAAGGACTCAGTGAAGGCTATTCATTGCCTTGAACTTCCCAAAGCAGTTCCACAATCAATCGGGTTCTCAGTAAGAATCCGAGACTTGCAGGGAAAATGCTGTCAGTACCCCCATTTAACAGATGTGGAAACTGAGGCCTAGACCTACATTCTTGTCCCTTTACAGACAAAGTCCCTGGAGGAGGGGGTTCATCTAGAGGCTCGTACAGATATACTGGAATGTAAAGTTTTGGCTGCCTGGGTTCATACCTAAACTCTGCAGCCTCAGGTCTCTTTCCACTACTAGAAGATGGGGAGAAGGCTGGGTGCTGTAGCTCACGCTTGTAATCTCAGCATTTTGGGAGGCTGAGGCGGGCACATCACCTGAGGTCAGGAGTTTGAGAGCAGCCTGGCCGACATGGTGAAACCTCGTCTCTACTAAAAATACAAAAAAAAAAAAAAAAAATAGCCGGGCAGGGTGGCGGACACTGTAATCCCAGCTACTCCAGAGGCTGAGGCAAGAGAATTGCCTGAACCCAGGAGGCAGAGGTTGCAGTGAGCCTAGATCATGCCACTGCACTGCAGCCTGGGCGATAGAGTGAGACCCTGTCTCCAAAAAAAAAAAAAAAAAAAGAAGGCTGGGCGCAGTGACTCACGCCTGTAATCCCAGCACTTTGGGAAGCAGAGGCGGACGGATCACCTGAGGTCAGGAGTTCGAGATCAGCCTGGACAATACGGTGAAACCCCGTCTCTATTAAAAATACAAAATTAGCCAGGCGTGGTGGCACATGCCTGTAATCCCAGCTACTCGGGAGGCTGAGGCAGGAGAATCGCTTGAATCTGGGAGGCGGAGGATGCAGCGAGCCGAGATCGTGTCATTGCACTCCAGCCTGGGCAAAAAAAAAAAAACTCCGTCTCACCAAAAAAAAAAAAAAAAAAAAAAAAGAAAGAAAGAAAGAAAGAAAATGGAGAGAATGTTAGCACTTAATTTCCCAGCATTGTGAGACTTAACATATGTCAGCCTGGGCAGCATAGGGAGACCCCACCTCTACCAAAAATTTAAAAATTAGCCAGGCATGGTGGCTGGGGCATGCCTGTGGTCCCAGGTACTAGGGAAGCTGAGGCAGGAAGATCACTTGAGCCCAGGAGATGGAGGTGGCAGTGACCTACCATCACGTCACTGTACTCCAATTAAAAAATAAGTGTGGGGCCAGGCGCGGTGGCTCACGCCTGTAATCCCAGCACTTTGGGAGGCCGAGACAGACGGATCACGACGTCAGGAGATGGAGACCATCCTGGCTAACACGGTGAAACCCCGTCTCTACTAAAAATACAAAAAATTAGCCGGGTGTGGTGGCACACGCCTGTAGTCCCAGCTACTTGGGAGGCTGAGGCAGAAGAATCGCTTGAACCCGGAAGGCGGAGGTTGTAGTGAGTAGAGATAGCACTCCAGCCTGGGAGACAGACTCCTCCGTCTCAAAAAAAAAGTGTGGAACTCAATAAATATGAGTTGTTATTACAGTGGCAAGCCCTGAAAGGAGGTCTACAAAAGCCCAGTGGGCGAGGCTGAGGAAATGCCTGGGCACGACCCTTCTCATGGCATTCCCGGGGCGCCCGCATCAGCCCGTACCCACTCACGCTCGGGGACTTTCTCGGAATCGCGCTGCTTCTTCGAGCCGCCTGGAGGCGGGCCCCGTCCAGGTCTCTTTAGCCCCGCCCCCTGATGAGGGGGCGTGGCCTCCTCAGGGCCGGGGCGTGGCCCAACCGGGAAATGGGGCGTCGAACTCCCCTTCCCAGTCTGGAGCCACCCAATCAAGGCGGGGCGGGAGACCGATCACGTGACCCGCAAGCGGTCTCACCCTCCTCATGTGCCAGTACCACCTCCTCCAGTCCCAGAGGGGGGATGTCTTACTCCTTTCCGGGAAGCAAACCCTTTGAGTACGGTTTGCGTCCACATAGCGTGAGGGTGAGATCCTTGGAAGCCACTGGGAGCGTCTTTGCCCCCTCGGTGGGGTTTTGTCTCCTGGCTTCCCCCAAGTGCGAGGCGTTGGTCTCGCCCAGCCGGGTCTTGGGCGCGGCGGCGGCAGCCGCGTCACTGGCGGGCGGGATCCCTCCGCTCTGGGGAGGCAGCGCTGGCGGCGGGGTTGGGGCCACTGAGGAAATCCATCCGCGCCGCCGCCGCCGCCGCCTCCGCCGCGGAGGAAGACAGCGCCACCCGCGCGCCGCTAGCGACCCCGCCGCAGAGTCCCACCGCCACAGGTACCTCCGCTGGCAAAAGGAGTCCTCGCGCCCCCCAGCCCCAATTTCCCGCAGGGGAACCTCTCTTCCTTCGGTCTCCCCGGGCTGGCCTCCTGGGAGCGGACGTAACTCCCCAGACCTCCCCTCCCTTCCTATCTGGCCCCGTCGCTCCCAAACCCGGAAGGGGAACTGGGGGGGACCCTCGCCCCCCACGGTGCGTGCACTTCCCCGCACCATCAGCGAAGTTTTTGCCCGACCCCAGACCCCAGCCCAGCCCCGACTGCCTCTTGCTCCCTTGGAAGTTGGGGGGCTAAATTCGGGGCTTCCTCTAGGCCCCGCCCCGCCCCCTTTCCCCACCGCCACCCTCCCGCCTGCCCCTGGGGAGCACCCCTCGTGTCCTCCACTGTCGCACCCCTGCCGGCCCTCGCCTTGCACAACCCCAAAATCGGGGAGAAGCAGGCAAGGCCGCGCGCCACCCTTCCTTTAGTCTCCACCCTACCCCTGATTTGGGTTCTGCTCGTGGTTTCTGGCCCCACTCCCCAAAACCGGAGCCCTCGGCGCCCTATTCCCTTTACAGATCCCCACCCGAAGCCCAGCTCCCAGGCACCCGCCCCCCGCCCAGCTTTCTTTTGGGCAAAATGGAGGTCGTGGGGGCTGGAGGGCCAGGCCCACTGCGCTTCGCAGCGCAGCACCAGCCCGCGCCTTCCAGCTGCGAGATCCAGGGACCCTCCCGTCACCTCTCCTGGGCCCCGCCAGACCTGCGGAGGCGGTGGCACCCCCATTTCTCTATGGGACCCTGGCTGCTATATCCCTAGAATCTGGGGGCTGCTGAGGGCCCTGCGGGGTGATGGGGACCGAGGGCTGAGAGCGTCGCCCCCGCCCCCAGTTTCTTCCTCCAGCCCTGCTTCCTTCTGCCCTGGGCCTCCGGCGGTGCCGCCAGGCCTGGGCTGCTAGTAGCTGGAAGAGGCTTTGTGCGGGCCTGGGGGTTGGGTGGAGTAAGGAGTTCTGCCTGCGCCCCCCCACACCCCGATTTTGAGGGTCACCCCCTGGCACTGGCGTAGAAAGCTGAACTTACAAGGAGGGGAAATGTCAGTGGGGAATAGGAACGCCCTGTGCCTGGGGGAAGTGGGAGCTGGGTGGGGGACGCCTGGGTCGGCCGAGTGCAGTGTGTATGGCCGGATCGCACAGGTGTCCCGCGGGTGGGGAAGGACTCAGGCGCCCGGAGCGGAGCCAGCCAAGCCTCTGGGGCCCGGGCGCGAGCCCGCTGGCTGGGCCCCCCAGGTGTCCAGGGCGCCGGGGCCAGGCCGCCTGGGGCCTCCCGCCCGCGCCTGGGAGAGAGCAGCTCCGCGTCTCGGGGCCGGGGACCTCGTTGCGGAGCCGTAATTACTCGAGAGCGGCTCCCACGGGCTTTCTGCGGGCGCGGCGGGGCGGGCGGTCTCTGCGCTGGAGGGAGCAGCGGCTCGGGGCTGCCTTCCCCGCCGTTGTCACCCCCACCCGCGGCGGACGGCTAATGGGGCGCAGCCGGACCAGGGATTATCCGGGGTGAGCTGTCCAGAACCTATTAGCTCCCAATCGGCTTTTCCCAAATCCTGTAAACAGCCACCCGGGCCGGTTCTGGGGAGGGGCGGGAGCCTGGGTCGGGCGGGGGCGATGGGGCCGGGGGTGGGGTCACCCACCCTACAGGTCTCAGCCGTGGATGCGGTTGCCTTGGCAACGGGGCTAGGGTGGGGGCATTTCACCAATGAGGTGCTCTCGGTCCGGGTGACGGTTGCCTAGGCAACCCCACGAACAGCCTAGCTTCCCCCTCTGGTCGCTCCCCCCCACCCGCCACCGTCGAAGCTGGGGGTGTGTGTGGAGGGTGTGCGCCTTGTGGGGTGAATTTCAAGAGGCACCTCCCCTTTTAAAATTAGGTGCTTGGAGGGCGGTGCCGGTGCGGGCTGGGGCAGACGCCAGGTCTGTTTTCGAAGGGACACCCCCCCCCAGTTCCTGCCGCGGGTGTCCCGCCCGGGCTGTGTCCGAGGGAGGGGTTTCCCCTGCGCTTCCTCTTGCACTTCCCGCTCCGTTTCCGGGGGGCGGGAGGAAGATTGGGGAAGTCGGCTCTTACTCGGCGACGTCTCCGTTGCCGGAGACCCTGGTTGTGCCGCCGCCCCTCCCCCCTCCCCTTGCTTACCCCTTCCGGGCCGTGCTGCAACCCCGCCTTTCCCCCCACTTCCCCGGCGGCCTCGGGCCTGACGTCAGCCCTGCATCCCCCAGGCCTCGGGCCAGCGGCCAGGAGCTGCCTCCCCCAGCCCCCGTCCCGCGGCCCCCAGCCGCCCCCAACCCCGCCCCACGGGCCCGGCGCCATGAGTGAGCTGGAGCAACTGAGACAGGAGGCCGAGCAGCTCCGGAACCAGATCCGGGTGAGGGCCTGATGCGGTATGGGCCTGGTGCGGTATGGGCCGGGAGGTGTGTACACCTCCCGGTGCCCTGGACCGGGCTGGGTGAGGGTGTTGGTGGGGGAAGGGGGAGGGAGGGCTCCTTAGTGGCTCAGAATCTGATTTTGTCCACTCCTGTCTTCTCGCCCTCTCCTACCCATCCTACCGTCTCTTGCATCTCTTTGGCTCTGCCATTCCCTATAGGATGCCCGAAAAGCATGTGGGGACTCAACACTGACCCAGGTGAGGGCACTCGGTGGTCAGGAGGTGACTGGGGTTGGAGGGCAAGGATCGGAGGCCGCTGCTCACTGCAGTCCTGCTACCTGGGCCTCCCTGAGCCCATTCTGTCTCTACCTCCAGATCACAGCTGGGCTGGACCCAGTGGGGAGAATCCAGATGAGGACCCGGAGGACCCTCCGTGGGCACCTGGCAAAGATCTATGCCATGCACTGGGGAACCGACTCAAGGTGTGTGTGTGTGTGGGCTGGCGCTGTGGGCCGACTTTCTAGCAGGCTGTGGGAGCAGCCTCCGATCTGGTGGGGTGAGTAGGCCACCAGAATACCCAGAGTATGTCTGGAAATAAGGTGACTCCCAGACATGCCCGCCAGACCTGGACAGGCAGGACCATGCTGGTGAGAACTTGTGGGCTGCAGCTGGAGACTGTCTCTCAGGTGGCTCATACCTGTAATCCCAGCATGTGGGGAGGCCAGGGCAGGATCACCTGAGCTCAGGAGTTTTGAGACCAGCCTGGGCAACATAGTGAGACCCTGTCTCTAGTAAAAATTGAAAAATGAGCCGGGTGTGGTGGTGCTCGCCTTGTAGTCCCAGCTATGTGGGGGAGGCTGAGATGGGAGGATCACTTGAGCCTAGGAATTCCAGGCTGCAGTGATCTGTGATGGTGCCACTGCACTCCAGCCTGGACAACAGAGACCCTACCTTCTCCTATGCAATGGGAAGGGGGTGTGTCTTGCTTTCATGGCATCCTTCTGCTCTCCCTGCACCATTTCCCACCAGGCTGCTGGTCAGCGCCTCCCAGGATGGGAAGCTCATCATCTGGGACAGCTACACCACCAACAAGGTAGGGTGGTGTGGGCTGGGGGGTGGGGCAGGGTCACAGGGCCCTGACTGGCTCTGACCCTGGCGCTGCCTCTGCTCCACAGGTTCACGCCATCCCGCTGCGCTCCTCCTGGGTCATGACCTGTGCCTATGCGCCCTCAGGGAACTTTGTGGCCTGTGGGGGGCTGGACAACATCTGCTCCATCTACAGCCTCAAGACCCGTGAGGGCAACGTCAGGGTCAGCCGGGAACTGCCTGGCCACACTGGTGAGGGGCCTGGCCCGGCTAGCACCCTTTTTGGGGTCGGGAGGTGCACTGCCCTCCGTGTGGAGACCTGGCTGACCAGCTCCTTCCCCAGGGTACCTGTCGTGCTGCCGCTTCCTGGATGACAACCAAATCATCACCAGCTCTGGGGATACCACCTGGTGAGGCTCTGCCAGGGCTGAACAGTCTGGGTGAACTCACACTTCCTGCCTCAGGGGCCACTGTCCCAGTGCTCAGCAGGCAGCGTGCACTGTAGTCTCTCTCTCCTGGTGGGCACTAAGGGGGTCAGGGAGGGATGCATCCCCTCCCCACCTAAGGCTCTGACAAGAACCTCCCTGAACCCTTTCACAGGGTTGGGCTCACATGGTGGGGCGGGGAGGGCAGGGACTCTGTTCTTTGCCCTGTCTCTTATCTTTTCCTTCTTCCTGTCACCTCTCCAGTGCCCTGTGGGACATTGAGACAGGCCAGCAGACAGTGGGTTTTGCTGGACACAGTGGGGATGTGATGTCCCTGTCCCTGGCTCCCGATGGCCGCACGTTTGTGTCAGGTGCCTGTGATGCCTCTATCAAGCTGTGGGACGTACGGGATTCCATGTGCCGACAGACCTTCATCGGCCACGAATCCGACATCAACGCGGTGGCTGTGAGTTCTGGGGCGAGTTGGGCCAGGCCCTCTCCACCAGGCTCCTGGCCCTGCCCCTCGCCCTCACCCCATCCCGGTCCCGTGTCCTGCAGTTCTTCCCCAATGGCTATGCCTTCACCACCGGCTCTGATGACGCCACGTGCCGCCTCTTCGACCTGCGGGCCGATCAGGAGCTCCTCATGTACTCCCATGACAACATCATCTGTGGCATCACCTCTGTTGCCTTCTCGCGCAGCGGCCGGCTGCTGCTCGCTGGCTACGACGACTTCAACTGCAACATCTGGGATGCCATGAAGGGCGACCGTGCAGGTGAGAGCTGGGGGCCCAGGCTGGGCGGGTGGGGACCTGGAGCCTAGGCCAAATGGGTTCTGACTTCTCCCTTCCTCACAGGGGTCCTCGCTGGCCACGACAACCGTGTGAGCTGCCTTGGGGTCACCGACGATGGCATGGCTGTGGCCACTGGCTCCTGGGACTCCTTCCTCAAGATCTGGAACTAACGGCCCCACCCCTGCTGGGCCCAGGCCGGGAGGGGCCCTGCCCACGCCCACACTACAGGCCAGGGCTGAGGGGCTGGGCGCACTCCCAGCCCCCTTCCCTGGGCCACGGGGCCTTGGGTCCCTGCCCTCCCACCCAGGTTTGGTTCCTCCCGGGGCCCCCACTGTGGAGATAAAAAGGGGATGGAATGGGGGAAAAGGAGGGGCAGGAGGCCCTCATCCTTCTGCTGCCCTGGGGTTGGGGCCTCACCCCTCTGGAGGGCCAGAGGCAGGAGGTGGAAACCCCAGGGGCTGGCTTTTTTAAAACTGGTTTTATTTTAATTTTTATTATATTTTCAGTTTTTCCATAAAGGAGCCAATTCCAACTCTGTACCTGGTCTCTGCCCTTGCTGTGTCCTTGTTTCTGAACTTTGCTGCCTGAGGGCTGCTGGGGGTGTGGGTGGTGGGGAGGGTATGGGGCCCACCAGGCAGCTGGGGCTGGGGACACGGTCTGCACTCTCCCTCAGAGCAAAGCCGAAACCCCAGCCCACAGCCTTCCATCCAGAGGTTGTTGGATAAGCAGCCCCCCGCCGTGGTCTCCCCCATCAGGCTGCTGACCAGAGCCAGCCTGACCAGGTGGACCCTGCTCAGAGCTCCTAGTTCCCAACTCTGTGCAGAGCCACTCATCCCCATGGCTCTCCCCAGATAACGAGCAGCGGAGGCGGAACGGGAGAACACACACCAAGTTTTATTGGGAGAAGGGAGTATTTACAGGAGCAGGTAAAGAGGGAAGTCACACAGGGTGGAGAGGGGGCGGGGAGATTGTGGGTACAAGGCAGACAGGGAACACGGCGACCCCTGCACCCACCCCAACCCCAGGAAGGGCAGGGGAGCAGCGAGGGCCCAGGAAGACCGGGGCCGGGGGAAGGACAGCAACAGGGTCTGAGTCCCTGGGCAGGGGGGCTCAGGGGCTTGTAAACATTGACCACTCTCAGAAAGGGATGGGGGTGGGAGAGGGCTCCCCCTATACTTCCTCACAGGGTTAAGGCCTCTCCAGGCTCATGGGCCCCCTAAATCCAAAGTCTCTTTAGCTGGGGAGAAGGGGCAGGAAGAGACAGGAAGTGTCCCCCTTCCCCTGCATTGGCTGCGGCAGGGGTGGGGGGGTTACATTCAGTCACAACAGGAGTCTCCCCCACACCTGGCGAGAGGGAAGGGGAGCTGGGGGCCAGCAGCAGCAAACACTTCCCCCGGCCCGTCACCCCTTATTGCTTTAGAGAGAATATTGTCTTTTCAGGGACGCTAACACTGTGGGAACCAGGGAGAAGCAGGTGGGGGCCCCCCACCCCGAGGCCAGCTTGATCCCCCAACACTGACCTAGTTGCCACTTTGGTGCAAAAAAAAAAAAAAAAAACAAAAAAACCCTAACAACAAAAAACCAAACACCATCTTTCTGGGGCTAGATGGGGAAAGAAAGGGGCCACTCCCCACGTCCCCAGCGCAGGAGAGAGAAATACATTCATGGAGGGAGGCAGTGGCGGAGCCTTGCCCTAATACTGCACTCTGAGCAATGAGGTCAATGGGAGGAGCTGGATGAGAAACCCAAAAGACAAAACTTACAAAACCCAAAATGGGTGGAGACGAACCCAAGTAGGGGACTGGGAATAAGAAGTGGGTGAGCAATAGAAGGGGCAGCTTCCCTTGACCCAGGAGCCGCACGCTTCTCTTCACCCCAACCTTACCCAACGGTAAAAAGCGCATCATATCAGACCCGGGAGACCTCCTGCTCCTCTCCCATTTGGTCGGCGGAGGGGTCAGGTGCAGAGCTGGGTGGTCCATACCTCACAAGCTGGCTGCAGGCTGGGGCCCCAGGTGGCAGCCTCTCCACTGCAACCCTAAGCCCAAAGCCACCCACTCCTTGCCTTTGAGGCCCCTCCTCCTGCCCCCTTCACGGGAGAAACACCTCAGCCTTCTCTCTGCAGCCTCCGGAGCAATCATCCACCCCCACCGCTCACAGAGGTGAGGCAGGAGCCAGGCAGGGGTGAGGTGGGGGCTTGCGGCCCAAAGAATACATTCACGTGGCAAGGCAGAGAACTAGGGCTTTCAGGTTCAAACCCAGGGTGTCCCCCAAAATGGCAGCGGTGGGGGACGCCCCTCACCAGTGCCAGAGTCAGAGTCCTGCTGCCCCACCCTGCCAGCCAGAGAGGTTGGCACAGCCTGGCCCCTCCCATCTACTCAGCCAGCACAGGATGGCAGCCAGAGAGCTGGGGCAGCTCTTCCAATTTGTGCAACTGTCCCCCAAAGCAGCGAAGCCAAGGGGCTACTTTGGCCCCACCCCGGACACCTCAGCCAGCCCTGGCGAAAGGAGCTGCTCACAGCGGGTCCAGTGGGCGGGGCTCAGACAGGCCTCCTGTGCAAACTGCTGGCCTTCAGCCTCCAGTTACCCCATGGCCCACCTGCCGGGGGGGGGTAAGTGTGGCCTTGGGGGCCAGGCAGGACAGGTCCACGGAGCCTGTGTCCCCACTGCCCCAAAATAACAGTGTGTTTTTTCGTTCAGCCTCCTAACCATTTTTTTTTCATTTTTCATCTTTTTTCTTTAAAAAACAAAAAACAAAAATCCTCTGTGGACCTTCCATCGTCACACCCACTATCCTCACAGCGGGAAGGGGTGTTTAGAGTCTAGTTTTTAACAATATTTTTGCCTCTCCTAACTTTTCTTCAAAGTCGTTTAAAATTAAAAAAAAATAATAAAAAGAAAACCCCCTCCCCCAGTCTGTAAAGTGCCTCGTGGTGGGTGAGTTAAGGTGCATCGTGTGTTTGTAACAAGTGCTGGGGACCCCGCCCCTGCCTCCTCCTCTGCTCCCTGCGGGGAGCCTGCAGGCTGGGACCCTTGGTCCATACCGCCGCAGCCGCCCTGGCCTACAGCCCAGGGGCTGGGGGTCCGGGCTGGTCAGTAGTCATCCACGCTCTCGATCTCACCAGAAGATCCGTGCAGGGAGTACCCTGAAGCCGGGGAGAAGCTGGGTCTGAGCTCTCTCCTGGGCTCCTCCTGCCCTGTGCCAAGGAAGTCCCGCTCCTGCCCCAGCCCAGCTCACCCAGGATGCTGGGGTCTGAGTGCAGCATCAGTGCCCGCCTCTTGGCCTTGCTGCCCTCCCCGGGGCCGAGTTTGGTGCTGTGGTTGGCCTGGAAGGCCGTCTGCAGGGAGGCACTGCTCAGCCACGCCTCCTAAGGCAACGGAGAGGAGGGTGAAGGTCAAGAAGTGCCAGGCAAGCCCACCCCAGCTACTGGTGCCGGGTGCCTCACCTGCTGCTGCTGCCGCTGTTGGCTGGCTTTCTGCTTGGCCCTCCGCTCTAGGAATTGTTTGGCAAATTCTTTGGCTTCCAGCGTGTCCCCCAAGCAGGAACGGATATAATCGTGGACATCATAGGGGGATTCCACCTCCTTGAGGATCGCTACAGCCATGGGCACTGCAGGATGAGCGAGGGCTGTCAGGGCCCCCTGGCCAGGTCTGGAGCCCCAGGCCCCGCCCACTTCCTGGGCACCGCTCACGCACCGTCCAGGCTGCCTGTGGCGCTCAGTGTGTGCAGCATCTGCTCACACCACTGGGTGAAGCCATCCTGGGGCCTGGGGATGCCCTGCAGCAGCTTCAGCAGCTTCTCTTCTTCCTCCGTCTTTTTGCGAATGGGCCGACCTGATAGGTGGCTGTACGAGTCACTGAAGGGGATGGGTGAGTCAGGGTCGGAAATCAGCTGGCGGGGGGCGGGAGAGTCTGCCACCTTCCCTCCCAGGGCCACCCCAAGCCTCCAGGTGCCACGCCCACCTGAGAGATGGGCTGCTCCGGCTGTTCTTCAGGCCGAGGCCGCGGACCAGGCTCCCGCCGCTCTTGGGGGTGTCCTCCCAGAGCCCCAGGCTGCTGCTGCCGCCCCCACTCTTGTCTGGCCCGCCCCACAGCGGCCCAGCCTCAGACACCCACTGGTTCAGGGGGGCAGTGCCCAGGCCCCCAAGCTGCTACAGATGGCAGAAGATCAGAGTGGCTCAAAGAAAGGCACCCCAGAAAAGCAGACAGGGAGGCTTGTTTAGGTGGCAAAGACAGAGGGGTGAGGCGAGGGCCACAAGAGCTGTTGCCATCACAGGAGGGGCTGGGGTTTGGGCTGCACAAGTCTGGGCTTAGTGATCCCCCTCCCTATGCCACCCTGGAAACCACATGGGGGGGTCGGAGGTTCCTGGCCTGCTCACCACTCGGTGGTTGGGGGCCTGGGCCCGAGCTGGCTCCCGAGGTGGGGGCTGTTTGTGCAGCTGCCGCTCGCCCTCCAGCTGCAACTCCAGGAGTGTCTTCATGGACAGCCCCTGCTTGGCCAGGCCAGCCCAGAGTGGGGGCGGGGAGCTGGGCGCAGGGGGCACGGGGACTGCCTGCTGCTGCTGCTGTAGCAACTTCAGCAACAGCTCCTGCTGCCGTACCTAAGAGGGGGACACAGTGAGGGGACCTGACGAGGGCTCTCTCCCCAGCCAGCTGAGGCTCGGGAGCACCCACCTGCTTGCGCCGAAACAGCTCTTCCTCCTCTTGCCGCCGCTTCTGCTCCTCCTGCTGCTGCTGGCGGCGCTTCTCCTCCCGGCGCTTGCGTTCCTCTTCCTCCCGCTTCGCCCTGAGCTCCACTTCTCTGCGCTCCTGGAACTGAGACCAGTGACTGATCAGGGGAGAGCTGCAGGGGACAGCTTGGGGCCTGCCTCGGTCCACCCTTTCATTCCCAGGGCCTCAGCCCCAGGATGCCTACTCACTTTATGTTGCAGCTGGAGTTGTTCTAGAATTGGACCCTGAGTCGAAGAGTTAATTGGTATGTCCCAAAGACTGGCCTCACCACCTGCAAGGGGCAGGGGGCAGAGGCAGCTGCAGGTGGGCACTTGGGCCCACTGATCCAGTCCAGCCGCAGCAGTGGGCTCCCCAGCCAGAATGGCAACTAGGGGTGCAAGGGTGGGGAGCAGACCCCGGACCCCAGTTCACCCGGAGACTGCCTTGGGGGTGGGGGCCAGACAGGCCACACACCTGACTGTGATGAGGCTGAGGTATGTACGTCCCAGAGGCGGCCCGAATCCGGCACCGACAAGGACCGGCTCATCGTCGGGAGCAGGTTCTGGTCCCCGCCTCTGAGGAGCAAATCGTGGATTCTCAGGACCCCAAATCCATCTCTGGTCTGTCCCCGTTCCCTACCCTGTATCCTGAGGGCTAGCATGCGCCACGCACCTGGGGGGTTTGAGCGCCTGGAGCTGCTGCAGGAATGCCGTGAGCTGCTGCTGCTGCTGCGGCGGCGGCGGCGTCGGCGTCAGGTCCCCCAGAGCTGCCTTTTCTCGAAGCGCGCATTGTGGGAGCTGGCGGCTGCAAATGGGACAGTGGAGGTGGTGGGCCACAGAGCCAGCTCCGGGCCTTCTCCCAACCCACCCCAGGCCCCCCATACCTGCTGACCAGCTGAAGAAACTGCTGGTGCTGCAGCTGCTGGTACAAGGCAGCCGCGGCCAGCTCCTGCTGCTTCTTCAGCCGCTCCTGGTCCATGTTTCCCTGCTCGGGTGAGAGTTCGGCCAGTGCCCGCAGCAGCGGAGAGGGGACTCTGCTGGACTCCTGCCCGCACCCCTTACACCCTGTCCCTCCATGCAGGGGAGAGGCGGCTCACCAGCAGTGGGGGTGGTGAGGGCCCTGGGGCAAAGGGCACACGGCCCCACATCTTGATCACCTCGCCTAGAGGCTGGAAGCCCTCATCACAGCCCCGCTTCACCAGCAGTGACATGGAGAAGTAGCCAGCCTGGAACCACTCTGCCATCTCCTGTGTCGTGAAGGGGCCTGGACAGGGAGCAAGGGAGCAGGAGAACCACTGTGGTCACAGGGTAGGCCAGAGACACCCTGAACCAGAATGGCCCTGAGCAGCCCTCCCATCCCACACAAGTACCTTGGATCTCGCCCTGCGGATCCTTGTAGAACCACTTCCGGGCAGCTCCATGGCTGAGCGGGAGGGCAGTGGCGGCTGCAGAATGGCGTAGGCCCTGGGTCTGCATGGCAGCTGTGAACTGCTCCTCTTCCAAGGAGCTGTCCTGCAGGGAGGCCACCAGCTTCTCTGCCTCCTGGAAGCCCAGGAAGAGAAGAAAGTCTCAGCTGCCAATCTCAGCACCATCAGGATGCGGATGGAGCTTGGGATGGGGATGGAGCTTGAGCTGGGGCCGGGGCCGGGGCCGGGGCCAAGCAGGTCAGGTGGTCAGGAGAAGTGTGAAGGGTCCCTCCCACTTTCTCAGGCCCCCACACCTGCTGCAGGTGCTTTAAGCCTTCATCATCCTCCAGATCTCCAGGTGGGCCAGCAGGGGAGCCCACCCCAGGACTCAGCTGGATCCCCCGAATATCATCTGGAAGGCATGAGGACAGGAGGTGGAAGGGAGAGCGGCAAGGAGACAAGATAGCCTCCGCCCACCCTCACTCCAGAACACTGAGCTCTTGTCATGGCTCCTCAATGTGAATGCCCTGTGTGCCCACCCCCACAAGAGAGGACCACTTTCTCTCACAGCCCCAGGGCACCCGGGAGGTAGGTCATCCTCCCTTCCTACCTTCGGCCACTGGGGGCTCTTTCTCCGCAGCTTCGTCCCCATCCCCGTTTGTCCCCCAGAGTGGGCCCAGGGTGGGTAGTGGGGACGGGGAGCTGGACTTCTCCTCCTGAGGAGGCAGTGGGGTCAGCTCCTTCCCACCTAGAAGAGGAAGATGGCCAGAGTTCAGAACCAAGGGCTGGGCCTGCCACGCGAGTGAGCACAAGCCCTTGAGTGTGTGGCTGGACCCGCGGGTCACCCTCCCCCAGGCCAAGTCCACCACTTCACTTGGGTCAACTCAACTAATGGTGGAGCGGGAATGCGGTGCCCTGACCCTTGCCTCCATGTGCCAGACGCAGCAGGAACGTATCAACACTGCACAACACCATACAACCCCGCAGACTTCACCCCAGGTTCTGCAGTTTCTTCAAGGGACTTTCAAAGGTCATTCTGATTATGCCTGATTTCTATCTGGTACACTGCCTTGAAGACATGGCTCTGCTAACCCCTGGTTCCTCTCCACCTCTCAACACTCTTCTTCCACTTCTAAGTAGCCTGATCCTACAGGTAGGTGGGCAGCAAGTGCCCAGCCTGGCAAAGAACCCCCATGCCAGTCTGGCCTGGCCCCAGGCCCGCTGGGCACCCCACAGGCTCACCCGCCTCAGGCCCTTCTTCCTCTAGCCCTTCGGAAGGCTCCTCCTCCTCCTCCAGCCCTTGGAAGTCCAGCTCCTGCTCCTCAGGAATGGGCTCCTTGGGGCCCTTCTGCATGGGGCAGGGGTGGGGGGCAGAGAACAGCTGAGTGGGTGAGGAGGAAGAGGACCCCAGCAGGGCAGGTTCCCACCCTCGCCTCCTCGCAGATACCTTGAGAGGCAAGAAGGCCCCAGAGGCATCAAAGGTGCCCATTTCTTCATCCTCATCGTCCAGGCACCACTCTGGGAGCCCATCCTTGTCCTCCTCAAAGCCGTCAGGCACTCGGCACCGCCGCAGGTGAGAGCTGCCTCCCCCTCCCCGCCCCTCCTCTTCACCACACCCGCCTCGATCCCCTCGCAAATCAAATTCAAACTTGCGCCTCCGTTCCCCATGTTCCCGCCAGCCAGCAGAGCGGGGACCGCCATCTGCGCAGGAAAAGTCAGGGAGAAGAAGAGTGGGTACCCAAGCGAAGCTGGCGGCCCTCTCTGCTGCAGCTCACGGAGCACCTCCAGGGCTGCTGTCCCAGTCACTCCCACACCAGCCAGCCTCTGCTACCTCCCAGGAGCTACAGGAGCCCACCCTCTCATGACAGTTCCTGCTCCCCACTGCCCCTACCAATGCTACTGGGCCCCAATCTCACCAGGGCTGGCGGAGCGCCAGCGGTCGCCATCTCGCCGGGGCCCCGCCCCAAGCCTCCAGCTGCCCTCCTCCTCCTCCTCCTGCTCCTCCCGTAAGGAGCGCCAGTTCTCGCTGTCTGAGCGGGCATGCTCCTTCCTTGGGCCAGCCCCTCCCTCCTCAAACCCACATCGTGCTGGGAGATGGAAGAGAGGAGCAGTTATCAGAAAGGCAGCGTGGTACCTGGACCCTCAGGAAGCGTGGGGGGCCAGCTCCAGGCCCTCCTGCCCCCAGCACCTCTGAAATAAACACCCTCAGACTGGGCCACCCATCTTGATCCTCCCCGCTGCCCCGGCCGCTGCCCTCAGCAACCTCGTACCTCCATCCCGCCTTGCTGACTTCTCAAACCGCCTGTCGCCTCTGCAGGAGGGGAAACGTGTGGGTCAAAAACAGTACAGCCTCCCCACCCACCCTTTGCGACCGCCCCATGCCTTGTCCACTGTGCCCTGAGGCAGTGGAGGGAGGGAGGGGACAGAGGAAACCAGGGGTCAGGAGAACAGGGATCTCTGACAGGGCTTATCTGGTAGGCCTCTGTTACCCTCTAGCAACAGGAACCAGGCCTCCCTCCCTGGCCTGCCCTGCTCTATGCCACACCCCCTCCTGGCCCCACCTGTCATCCCAGCTCTGGCTGCGCTGGATCTCCCGGGGGCTTCGTCCAAAGGCCCCATCACCTTCTTCGATGCTTCTTTGGTAAAAGCAGCTGTCACCGCGGCCACGGCCTAGATAAGAGGCCAGATGCACACTGAAACCTGCTGCACGTCCTCGAAGTCAGGGGCCCTGATCTGCCCGCCCCCGGGACACGCCATCACCCCTCTACCTCGGCTCCGCGTGCTGCCCCTGCCTCGGGAGGTGCCAGTCAGCGGGGGGCCAGCCCCTTTCCCCATCAGCCTCAGCACAGCCACGCTGTTCACTGACAGGGAGAAGTTTCTCTGAGGAGGGAGCCAGGGGAGGGAGTGAGGACCCAGGTACCTGACCACCCCCACTCCCACCCCACAGCACCCTCCCGGCCTGTCTCCCCAGCACTGGCCCCTCTCCTCCTAGCCCGACTCACGGCCACCCCTCCCGGGCCCCCGCAGCCTCAGCTCCTGGCCTGGCCCCACCTGTTCCTCCTCAGTCAGCGGCTCCAGGGCCAGGGGCTGCAGTGGCTCGTCCTGCAGCACCGCGGCAAACTCCTTGTCCTGCAGCTCTTCTGGGACCTGGCGGTGGGGTGGGACAGCCAAGACACCACATGCTGCCAGATCCCCTCCATGGGCAGAGACCACCGCCGCCAACAACCCTCGCCCACGCACCCACCTTGTTCTCCTTGACGTAGAGGGCCAGCATCTCCTCTCGCCCATAGCGGTAATCAGCCAGCTTGTATTTGGGCATGGCAGGGGATGGAGGTGGGGAGACCACGCTGCCGCCCCCAGACAGGGCCCTGAGCCTGGACACGACACAGAGAGAAGACGACAGGTCAGGGCAGCCTGACTGTGCTTTCCCGAATCTCCACGGCAGCTGAGGCACATATGACTCACCACTCAGGCCCAAAGTTGAGTGTCTCTGCTGCCATCGTGGGGCTAGGCGTGTTTCTGAGAGGCCGGGGATGGGGAGGAGGGGACCTGGCGTTCACTCTCCAAACACCTGTGGGGGAACGGGGCCATGGAGAACAGCACACGAAGGAGACCTTTCAAGTGCAGGGAGGACACCCCGGGGTACATCCTGGTAGGCATGGCAATGCGCCCCGGACTAGCTGGTGGGTCACCTGGGGTCTAAAA
The DNA here is from genome assembly GCF_003255815.1 of Theropithecus gelada. NCBI lineage: Eukaryota > Metazoa > Chordata > Mammalia > Primates > Cercopithecidae > Theropithecus > Theropithecus gelada. The sequence goes on along the minus strand of NC_037670.1, from coordinate 12,582,135 downwards.
GGACTCACCTGAGCCAGCCACGTGGCCACTCACACCATGAGTTACCCAGAGATGAGTCCAGACGGTGAAAGACCTGGGGGAGGCGAGGAGATGGGAAGCTCGAGTCCTTCCGGCCTCCGTGGGGCAACCTCCCTCGGCCCAGGGCTCACCTGGCAGCCTGGCCCAGGAAGCAGGAGGGCAGGGGCTGGTGCTGGAGTGAACAAGGGTACCCAAGCCACTGGGAATTGGTCTGGCCTCAGTAGAGCCTGGGAGCGACCTTCACATCTGGGAAAGACCCTTAAGGAGAGCAAGGGGGAGGAGATAGGGTTCAGGACAAGGCTCTGCTGGCAGCCCTGCCCTGCCCTGCATGACGGGAGAAGTCCATTCGCCGGGTGGTATCTCTGGGCATCAGCACCCTCACCACCCTCTCTGGGAGGCTGAGACAGGAGGTGCAGCGCAGAACTCAGGGAGGGAGGCAGCCGAGGCCAGGATGGATGTTCAGGGCAAAGATAAAACAAAAACAAGCAAGCAAGCAAAAACTCACTAGAGCCACAAATAGCTTACAGAGAAAAGGTCAGTTACGGAGAGAAGGATTAGAAATAAATCTAGGAGCAAAATTCTTTCCTTTATGAAAAAAATCACAGTTGGCTGCTCAGAAGCTCAAATCCAGGGGCTTGGTCTGGGGAGAAACCCAGTGAAAAGGAGCAGGAGGTGATTCTAGGGCCACAGACGGGTACATGACGAGGCTCCAGGCAAGCCTGAGCCAAGGCACCTCGGGCTGGTTTCCCCCACAGGAATCACACCCAGACCACCGCCCCCCAATCAAGAACGGAGGCTGAAACAACCAAGCCACCAAGGGAACGAGGATCTCAGGATACCGGCTGGGAAGCAGCCTCTGGCACCATCAGGTAGAAATAAGGTCAGGGCAATGGAGGCTGGTGGGGGTGCAGCGGCAGCCTGTTCCTCTAAGGGACGATGGAGGGGACTCTCAGGAGGAGGCGCATCCCTGGGGACCCGGGCAGAGGACTCAGGCGGGTGGGCGGGGTCCAGGCGCTGCAGAGCTGTTGTCACTGGCTGGGAGGGAGGCTGGCCGGGCTTGGTGCTGCAGCTCCCATCAACTCCAGGACGCCACAGTCTGGGAAAGAAGAGGAAGGGGGTTCCACCAGGGTGCTAAGGGGGAAAGGCCATCAGCCCCAGCTGAGCCAGCAGCCCATGACATGCCGAGGCCTGCTCAGAGTCCCAGCACCCCAGGGGGAACCACAGGGCTCAGAGGCAACCCAGGGCCAGGGTGGCCTCCCCTGGGGCCTCTCCCTCCTCAGCCTCGGCTGGATGCTCCGGTGGTGGTGTGCTCCACGCCACGCAAAGCCACCAGCCTGTCACTGACTGCAGGTGGCCTCCTAGAGCAATCTGGGGACTGGATGAGACTTGAGGACATGATGCTAAGTGAAACACACCAGCCAAAAAAGGAGAGTTAGACCTTACTTCTCTTCCATGAGGTCTCTAGAGGAGGCACTCACTGAGGGAGGAAGGTAGAAGGGCAGTCACCAGGGGCTGAGGGGACAGGGAACTGTTGCTGAAGGGCCCAGAGCTTCAACTGAGGAGCAGATCCTGGGGCCGCTGGTAGTCAGGGCCAGACACCAATGTGAGTGTACTCAGTGCCACAGAACAGCACAGTTAGAGACAGTTAAAGTATCCAAATTTTGTTGTATATTTTACCACAATAATCACTTTTTAAAAAAAGCTTTAGGGAACAAAAGGTATCTGGAGATAACCACCGCATACCTAAGTTTTCCCCACTCCAAGAAAAACACCCCACATTCCTTCAAATCAGCCTCAGGAGAGGCTGTTTTGAGCCTCCTCCAGTTCATTCCTTCTAGAAGGCCAGAAGCTCATCCTGCAGGCATGAGGGTGGGAGAGGGTAGAACAGAAAAGGGACCACCTGGCCAGCACAATGGCTTATACCTATAATCCCAGCACTGTGGGAGGCTTGGAGAGAGAAGTCCGAGACCAGCCTGAGTAACAGAACAAGACCATGACTCTACAGAAACAATTCTAAACATTTTTTTAAAAAGAAAAAGCGGCCAGGCGTGGTGGCTCATGCCTGTAAACCCAGCACTTTGGGAGACCGAGGCAGGAAGATCACCTGAGGTCAGGAGTTTGAGACCAGCCTGGCCAACATCGCAAAACCGTCTCTACTAAAAATACAAAAATTAGCCGGGCCTGGTGGTAGGTGCCTGTAATCCCAGCTACTTGGGCGGCTGAGGCAGGAGAATCGCTTGAATCCAGGAGGCGGAGGTTGCAGTGAGCCGAGATCGCGCCCCTACACTCCAGCCTGGGCAACAGAGCAAGACTGTCTCAAAAAACAAAACAAAAAAAATCTTAAAGTGATGGCCTCACACTGCCCGCTGCCAGGCGCAGCAAGGGCAGCTCTCCTGGGTGCCTCCGGCTGGAGTCCCCCATCCTGACTGTGTCTTGGCTGCAAGGGGCACACAAAGGGGGAGTGGCTCATGCAGCCTGAGGACAGCGACACCAAGACAGGGGAGAGAGCAGGCCCAGAGCAGGAAAAAGCCCATGCCACCTGCCTTCTTGGGAAGAAACCAGGAGACTGAGGTTAACTCTCTAGGTGCCCCCACAGCAGGGTCTGGTGCTGGAAGCTGGTAGTGCCTGGCCCCATCCTTGGACTAAAGGAACTCGTGGCGCAGCTGCAGGCTACCATGGGGCTCCCACCCTCCAACAGGTTCTGGACTCAGGGCCCCTCTGCTCCTCAGGGGGCTCCTGGCCAAGTCTGGAGATATTCTGGGCTGTCCCCACTGGGCAGGGGGTGCACAGGGCATCCCCACAGCCAAGAGCTATGTGACTCCAGATTCCAAGCACGCCAGTGCTGAGATGCCCTCCTCTGCGCCACGAGCACGGGCAGAGCCCTCGGGGGTCTACTGGGCCAAGGGGAAGGCAAGGGAAGCCAGGTGTGTGCAAAGCTGGGTCACTCTCCTCTCTGAACAGCAGGGATATCATTCCCTAATTACACTGTCCCACGAGGGAAATCTGAAATCCTGCCAGGAGGAAATCTTTGAGAAAAGAACAGATTTTTTTTTTTTTAAGAAAAACTGCCTAAGTTTGTCTATTGCAAGCTCTCAAAGCCAGGCATCTGATTCCTGTCCAATGAAGACAAGAGCAGGAGGTGGCGGGGGGGGGGGGGGGGGGGGGGACCGCCACCTGCCTGCCTCAGCTTTTCCGGCTGAGCTTTCTCAGCTAAGGGTCTCCTCCTCACAGGCCCCTTCCAGCCTGTCCCCCGCCCTGGCCCTTCCCTCAAGCCTCGCCCCCTCCCCACCCCTTCTCTTTCTCAGGCCTGTCTACCCTCAGTCCCCCAGCATCTGAATCAATGCTTTTGAAAGACTGCCCCCTGCCGGAGACAAGGGGCGAGGACATGCTGGGCCTGGGTGCTCCAGCAGGCGCCAGGGCGCGGGAAGGGAGCCCGCTCTCTGGGGCTCAGAACTCAAGGGAGAAGGAAAAGACGGAGAACAGGCGGTTCCAGTGCACATTCAGCTAAGAACATTATCTCCTCACTCCATCACCCCTAAAATTAGCTCCAACACGGAGCACTGTGCCTTGGCACAGAACAGTGCCACTTAAACAGAAGCAAAGTCCCCAGTTCCCCAACACTGGAGCGACCGCCCAGCCCCAGGCCTGCTGGAGGGGACCTGGGCCTTTCTCAGGATGGAGATTCTCCAAGCGTGGTAGGATGAAGACGCTGAGGCTTAAAGAAGAGATGCAAGCCCGCATTCCTCGCGGCTGGTCAGTTATCCCTGCTCTCTCCTCTCTGAGCCATCCCAACAAATCACACCACCACTTGGCAATTGCCTACAAGTTAACAGTTTTTAAGCATTTTCACTCTTTACCTCCTGTGATCCCTTTTGCCCACTTGCCCAGCCTTGGGCTCCAGCCAGGGAAAACAAGGAGGAAGCTGCTCCGACAGTGTGCCCCGACATCCTCGACACTCTATGCAATACTGGAGGTGTGCACGGTGGCAGTAATGACCATCCCAAACTCTCAAGCGTTACTCTGTGAGTTTGAAGCCATTTCACATTTGTTAGACTTTCAACCTCCTTCATCTGGCCGCCTCCTCTCATCTTCTCTCCTCTATAGTGGGCTATTTTTCTTTTTTAATTCCCAAATTCTAATAGCACATGTAAAAGTTAGGGCTAACGCATCAGATCACGGACACAAGACTGATGTGTCCAACAGGAGAACAAGCTAGTTCAGAAGTTTAAGCACATGGTCCACTTGACTAACCACCACATGGGACCCTCAGGGCCCCTGGTTCCCAGGCAATGGCAGGGACACCAAGTCCAGGTCTACCCCCAAATCCTTCCCAATGACACGACAGACCGCTGGGGTACCAAGACCTACAATCTAAGAAAATCAGATTAGAGCTGGCTAGCCTGGTGGAGGGTGGCTAGCCTAAGTCTGCAAAGGGCACAGGAAAGATGGGAAGGAGAAAGAACCCCAAATCCCCCATGTCGACAGCAAAGAAGAGATCCTTACTGGTACCACCGATGGTGTTTCCATGCCAAAGGCCAGGGGTTGGCGGGGTTCTAAATAGAAACTGCTATATGGACTCGAAGGGGCAGTGCAAAGAGGATGGGAAAGCTGACGATCTTCCAGAACAACACTTTGAAAGGCAAGAGGGAAGTAAGGCTTGGGTGATTGGAAAAAAAAAAAAAAATTCAATCCAACTAACAAGTCTTTATGTAGCATCTCCCAGTTCTTGGCACTAGGATACAACAGACCTAGAGTCTCACCGGGAAAGCGAGTAATGACTGTGTAACAAGAGGAGACAAACAAGGGGCTCTCAAAAAGTTACTTGGAAATTTTTTTTTTTTAAGGCAAGGTGTGAGAGCTGTGGCCAGGGAGCTGCTGCACCGAGGGGCATGAGCTGGGAAGGGCCTGGCCTGGGACGGGGAGGGAAAGCAGCCTCTACCATGGAAGGTGTTTCCCGCGGTTGTGCAACTGGGAAGGAGACCCCAATGACCCAGCACTAAGATCGCCGGAGCGAAAGGAAACGGAGGTGAGGAGGACTCAGGCGAGGTGCCTGGGTGGAGGAGAAGGCTTCCATGTTGGCCAAAGTCGTGGAAAGCTTGGACTTGGGGAACCGCAAGGCCCAGCTCCTTCCGAGGGGAACCCAAAGGCGCGCTGGGGAGAACTCCGGGGAGCGCGCGGCCCGGACACCTTAGGACGCTAGGGTCGGGGGCCCCCAGGCGGCCCACAGCAGGGCTTGGCAGAGGCCCGGGGGCGACCGTTAGGAGCGCGGGGGTGGAAGGCGGCGGGCCGGCCCGGGAGGACGGCGTGCCCTTCAGGGAGGGGCGCCAGGTGCGCGGGGGTCGAGCGGTCGCCCCCCAAGCCGGGCGCCGGCCTCCTGGGGCCTCCCCGAGGCTGGCCGGCTCTGGGGGAGGGTCCCGGCGGCGGGGAGGGGCCGGAGCGGGCGGGAGGGCGGGCGGACGCACCGGGCGGCGGCGGCGGCGGCGGCCTCGGGGAGGAGACGGGGGAGGGTCCTCGTCGGCGGCCCGCGCGCTGGCTCCAGCGTTTCGCTAGCTCGCGGGCTCGGCGCGGCCGCCGCGGCGTCGGGGGCGGGCCTGCCCCGGGGCCGGGCTGTGAGCTGGGGGCCGCGGGAACGCCGGGCGCTTACCGCGGGCGGCGCAAGGGTCCGGTCCGGGGCGTGGGTGGCGCGCGGCGGGCTGGGGCCGGGGACGGCGGCGGCGACGGGGGAGGGGACGCTGGCGCTCCCGCGGCGGCCGCTCCTCTGTGTTTGTGTTTGTAGCAAGATGGCTGCCCGCCTCGCACCACGTGACGCGGACGCGGGGCCGCGGGGCCGCCCCCTCCTCCGCCGCCGCCGCCGCCGCCGCCTCCCTCCGCGGCTCCGGCCTGCGCCGCCTCTCCTCGTGCGCTCCTCGCGTGCCCCGCGCGCCGCTCTCCGGACGCCAGTCGCCCCCGACAGCCCCCACCTTCCCGCCCCGGCACGTGACCCGGGCGCCCGGCTGGTCACGTGACGTGGGCCCCCAACTGCGGGCGGGGTCGGCCCCGGAGCGGCCCCTTCTCCCCCACCTCCTCCGACCCTGCGACGCGCGACCCTTGGAACCGAGGCCGCGGCCTCCCTGGCGGTCCAGTTTCCTCCAGGAAGCCCGCCTGGATGACAGGAGAGAATAAAATCCAGAACCCTTCATCAGGCGTCCTGGGATGTGTGAAATAAGTGGCTCAGGCAGATGAGTTGACTCTCAAGAGCCTCTTTTATTTTTTTTTCTTATTATTTATTTAATTATTGAGACAGCCTGTGGCTCTGTCGCCCAGGTTGGAGTGCAGTGGCGCGATCTCAGCTCACTGCAACCTCCACCTCCCGGGTTCAAGTGATTCTCGTGCCTCGGCCTCCCAAGTAGCTAGGATTACATGCACACACCACCAAGTTCGGCTAAATTTTTGTATTTTTAGTAGTGAAGGGGTTCGCCATGTTGGCCAGGCTGGTCTAGAACTCCTGACCTCAAGTGATCTGCCTGCCTCGCCCTCCCAAAGTGCTGGGATTACAGGCGTGAGCCACCGCGCCCGGCCTCTATATATTTATTTTTTTGAAGCAGGGTCTCACTTTGTCATCCAGGCTGCAGTGCACTAACCCGATCTCGGCTTACCGCAGCCTCCAACTGCCGTGTCTCAAGCGATCCTCACATCTCAGCCTCCCGAATTGATGGGACTACAGGTGTGCATCATTGTGCGCAGATAACTTTTTTATTCTCTGTAAAGGTGGGGGCAGGTGGCGTGTCTCACAACATTGCCCAGGCTGGTCTTGAACTCCTGGCCTCAAGGGATCCTCCTGCCACAGGCTCTTGAATAGCTAGGACTACATCCGTGTGCCACCACACCCAACTAATTTTTAAAGTTTCTTGTTTGTGTGTTTTCCAAGACACAGTCTTGCTGTCGCCCAGGCTGGAGTGCAGTGTCGCGATCACAGTTCACTGCATCCTCTTGCCTCCTGGGCTCAAGCAATCCTCCTGCCTCAAGTGCCCTGAGTAGCCGGGACTACCAGGGCACACCACCACACCCAGCTAATTTTTTTTTTTTTTTTCTTGTAGAGACAGGTTTCCCCCATTTTGTCCAGGCTGGTCTTGAACTCCTGGACCCAAACGATCTTCCTCCCAAAGTCCTGGGATTACAGGCATGAGCCACCATGCCTGGCCTCTCAAAAGTCTCTGTTTCTCTTACAGAAGGATGTTAACACTGCTCTGCGCCCCACCCCCGACCCCCAACTCCACACTCTTCAGTGAGTGCTCTAAGAATTAAAATAAGTGAATGTGAAAGGCTTTGACAAGAGAGAAACTGCTATGCAAATGTGAGGTGACTGAAACCCCCTTTGTTTAAAAAGAGGACTTTTCAAGAACGACTGGCTGAACTTTTTCAGAGCTGGAAAGTTCCGCGTATGCTTTCACCTTTTTCATTGGAAGTCACTCCAGAATGTATACCTTACTGCTGTCGCCCAACACAATGTAATCCTCAAAACAAGGAAAAGGTAAGTTCATGACCTGGAATTTGAGTGCCTGGTGTCTTGCCATGATAGAGTGTTGACTTCAGGAACTATTATACCTGGAACAACTTTTGTTTCCCCCACCAAGTACCACTAGGCTTCTCTGCACTTGGAGTTTTCCTGTTTTCCTTTTTTAACTGTTTTATTTATTTAAGAGACAGGGTCTTGCTCTGCTCCCCAGCCTGGAGTGCAGTGGCACAGTCATGGCTCACTGTGGCATCGACCTCCTAGGCTCAAGTGATCCTCCCTCCTCAGCCTCCCGAGTAGCTGGGACTGCAGGGAGTGGCACACCACTATGCCCAGGTATTTATTTATTTATTTTGAGAAAGAGTCTCACTCTGTTGCCCGGGCTGGAGTGCAGTGGCATGATCTCAGCTCACTGCAACCTCCGACCCCAGGTTCAAGCCATTCTCGTGCCTCAGCCTCCCAAGTAGCTGGGATTACAGGTGTGTGCCACCATGCCTGGGTAATTTTTGTATATTTAGTAGAGGGGGTTTCATCATGTTGGCCAGGTTGGTCTCAAACTCCTGAACTCAAGTGATCCACCTGCCTCAGCCTCCAAAACTGCTGGGATTACATGTATGAGCACTGCACCTGGTCTGGCTATTATTTTTCACTTTCAAATTTTTGTACAGACTGAAGTATCACGATGTTGCCCAGGCTCTTCTCGAACTCCTGGACTCAAGGAGTCCTTCCATCTTGGCCTCCCAAAGTGTTGGGATTATAGGCGTGAGCCACTGTGCCTGTCCTGCTGTCTGTTTTTATATTTTATTTAATTTTTAAATTTTTTTCAAGACAGAGTTTCGCTCTGTCGCCCAGGCTGGAGTACAGTGGCGTGATCTCAGCTCAGTGCAACGTCCATCTCCTGGGTTCAAATGATCCTCCCAACTCAGTCTCCTGAGTAGCTGAGACTACAGGTGGGCGCCACCATGCCCAGCTAATTTTTGTATTTTTAGTAGAGACAGAGTTTCACCATTTTGGCTGCCTTGGCCTCCCCAAGTGCTGGGATTACAGGCGTGAGCTGCCACACCCGGCTAATTTTTGTATTTTTAGTAGAGATGGGGTTTCACCATTTTGGCCAGGCTGGTCTTGAATTCCTGGCCTCAAGTGATCCTCCCACCTCAGCCTCCCAAAGTGTTGGGATTATAGGCATGAGCCACCGTGCCCTGCCACCTAGCTTCCTTTCTCAAAGAGGGAGTTCATAGGCTTTAATTTCTGGTAACGTCAGCTTCAGTATTCACACTTTACAGTTGGTGGAGATTACTTGTCCAAAGTCACAAACTGGTGTCCAGGAGATCCAGGGAGACCCCTCTAGTCTTCTACCCTGGTTGTATTACTCAGTTCTCATGCTGCTAATAAACCTTGTCCTTCCTTGAGCCCAGAAAGACAAGGTTATGCACTCCAGCCTGGGCAACAAAGTGAGTCCTTGACTCAAAAAGGGAGAAAAGTGAAAAAATAAAGAGGCGGGCCAAGGTGGGTGGATCACGAGGTCAGAAGATTAAGACCACCCTGACCAACATGATGAAACCCCATCTCTACAAAAAATACAAAATTAGCCAGGCGTGGTGGCTCATACCTGTAATCCCAGCTACGAGGGAGGCTGAGGCAGGAGAATCGCTTGAACCTGGGAGGCTGAGGTTGTGGTGAGCACAGATTGGGCCATTGCAGTCTGGGCAACAAGAGCGAAATTCCGTCTAAAAAAAAAAAAAAAAAGAAATCACTTGGACCTAATGTGTTTTTGTTTGTTCAGGTGCTGCTCTGTAAAATGTCTTGGTCTGTGTTCTAAACTTGCAAACTTTTTAATTAAACAAAGAGATTTGATTAGAAGGTTAATGGAGATGAAAGAGTGGTCTCACGCAAAACCAAACAGCCAGCCTCTACCTTTTTTTTTTTTTTTTTTTTTTTTTTGGAGACAGAGCCTTGCTCTGTTCCTCAGGCTGGAGTGCAGTGGTGCAACCTCCGCCCCTCCGGGTTCAAGCGTCTTGTATTTTTAGTAGAGATGAGTTTTGCCATGTTGGTCAGGCTGATCTCAAACTCCTGACCCTCAGGTGATCCGCCCGCCTCGGCCTTCCAAAGTGATGAGATTACAGGCATGAGCCACCATTACTGGCCCCTTTCTTTTCTTTCTTTCTTTCTTTTTTTTTTTTGAGACGGAGTCTGCCTCTGATGTCCAGGCTGGAGTGCAGTGGCGCCATCTCGGCTCACTGCAAGCTCCGCCTCCCGGGTTCGGTTCACGCCATTCCCCTGCCTCAGCTTCCAGAGTAGCTGGGACTACAAGCGCCCACCACTTCGCCTGGCCAATTTTTTGTATTTTTAGTAGAGACGGGGTTTCACCGCGTTAGCCCGGATGGTCTCCATCTCCTGACATAGTGATCCGTCCGCCTTGGCCTCTTAAAGTGCTGGGATTACAGGCAAGAGACACCGCGCCCAGCCCCCCCACCGCCCTTTTTTTTTTTCCGTAATGGCGGATTCCTCTTCTGTGTTTTCCATCGATGAAATGCAAGGAGAGGGCTGGATGCGGCGGCTCACGCCTGTAATCCCAACACTTTGGGAGACCGAGGCAGGTGGATCACGAGGTCAGGGGTTCCAGACCAGCCTGGCCAACATGGTGAAACCCGTCTTTACTAAAAATGCAAAAATTAGCCGGCGTGATGGCGGGCGCCTGTAATCCCAGCTACTCGGGAGGCTGAGGCAGGAGAATCACTTGAACCTTGGAGGCGGAGGTTGCAGTGAGCTGAGATCGGGCCACTGAACTCCAGCCTGAGAATCAGAGCGAGACCCCGTCTCAAAAAAAAAAAAAAAAAAAAAAAAGCATGTAAGGGGATAAGGACTATCTTGTTGTCAGATCGGTTTATTGTCAAATTGGTTTATTACGGAGCTTGTCTTCACCCACTTAAATTGCGAGCCTTGATACTTATCTGGATATCAGAGTTTGCAAAACATATTTTAGGTACCATGGAAAGACATACGACATGAGTAATGGAGTGATAGCTCATAAACAGTGCTTTTTGTTAATTATGACATAATGGGCCTTAAAATTAATTTATTGCATTCAGAATTACTTTTGACCCTGAGCTAAGTTCTTTGTTCAACCAAACATAACTGCGTTGTAAGTCACCAATGACCTCCACATTGTGAAATCTACTGGTCCATTATCTTATATGACCTGTTACCAGCCAGTGACATAGATGGTCACTCCCTCCAGAAATGCCATCTTCACCTGGCTTTCTGGATGCTATATTCTGTTGGTTTTCCTCCCACCTCACTAGCTGCTATTTCTCAGACTTTTACTGGTTCCTCCTCTTCTCCCCATCCTCCCAGGGCTCAGTCCTTCAACACCTCCACATTGGAACAGGATATGGGTAGGGCACAGTGGCTCACATCTGTAATCCCAGCACTTTGGGAGGCTGAGGCGGGAGGATCGCTTGAGCCCAAGAGTTCAAAAGCAGCCTGCACAACATAACGAAACCCTATCTCTACAAAAAAATAAAAAAATTAGCCGGGTGTGGTGGTGCGCACATGTAATCCCAGCTACTCAGGAGGCTGAGGTGGAAGGATTGCTTCAGCCAGGGAGGCAGAGGTTGCAGTAAGTGAAGATCAAGCCACTGCACTCTAGCCTGGGTGGCAGAGCCAGACCCTGTCTCAAAAAAAAATGAATGGGATATAGGACATACTGCTAAACATTCCTGTGTCTGCCTAATCATTACTTCCTCTCGGAAAACCCTGGATCCCTCAAGATGATATTGGCTGTCTCTCCTTGGGAATCCACCCAATCCTATTCATGTCCCCTCCTGTTAGCACAGGTCACACGATCATGCTTACCTTGTCTTGCACACTACAATATGAGCAGGTGAGCACAGTATTATGTAATATAACTGGTATGTTCGCAGCCTAACAGGTCACCTTGATCTATCCCTTATAGCTGTGTAATATTCCATGGGATGAATGTGCCATAGATTGTTTACCTTGCACTGATCAAAAGTTATCTGGAGGTCGGTGGCTCACACCTGCAATCCCAGCGCTTTGGGAGGCCGAGGCAGGAGGATTGCTTAAGTACGGGAGTTCAAGCCCAGCCTGGGCAACACAGGGAGACCCCCATCTCTACATAATAAATTAATATGAAAAAAAAGCCACCTGGGTTGCTTCTGGTTGGGCTATTACAAATAAAAATGCTATGGATGGGCTGGGCGTGGTGGCTCATGCCTGTAATCATAGCACTTTGAGGGGCTGAGGCAGGTGGATCATGAGGTCAGGAGTTCAAGACCAGCCTGGCCAAGATGATGAAACCCCATCTCTACTAAAAATACAAAAAAATTAGCTGACATGGTGGCACGCGCCTGTAATCCCAGCTACTCGGGAAGTTGAGGCAGATAATTGCTTAAACCTGGGAGGCAGAGGTTGCAGTGAGCTGAGATTGTGCCAGTGCACTCCAGCCTGGCCTGAGTGACAGAGTGAGACTCCATTTCAGAAAAAAAAAAAAAAAAAAAAATGCTATCGATGATCATGTACAGGTTTTTAAATGCTGAGAAATACTCTTGCTGGGTCATTTGGTAAGTGTACATTTAATTTTAGAAGGAACTGCCAAACTGTTTTCTAGGATGGCTGTACGATTTTACACTTCCACAAGCAGTGTATGAGAGATCCAGTTTCCCTGCATTCTTATCCACACTTGGTATTGTTAGGATCGTGTATTTCAGCCATTTCAATGCATGTTATTGGTAGCTTGTCATGGTTTTCGTGTGTATTTCCTTAATAGCTAGTGATATTGAACATCTTATGATGTGCTTATTTACCATTCTTACACTGTCTTTCACTGAAATGTCCGCTTGAGATTTGCCCATTTTCTTTTTCTTTCTCTTTTTCTTTTTTTTTTTTTCTTTTTTTTGCCAGAGCCTTGCTCTGTCGCCCAGGCTGGAGTACAATAGTGTGATCCTGGCTCACTGCAACCCCTGCCTTCCAAGTTTAAGCGATTTTCATATCTCAGCTTCCCGAGTAGATGGGATTAACAGGCGCCTGCCACCAAACCCAGCTAATTTTTGTATTTTTAGTAGAGAGGGGGTTTCACCATGTTGGCCAGGCTGGTCTCGAACTCCCAACTTCAGGTGATCCACCCACCTCAGCTTCCCAAAGTGCTGGGATTACAGGCAAGCGCCACCGCTTGCTTGCTTGCTTCCTTCCTTCCTTCCCTCCTTCCTTCCTTTCTTTTTTTTCTTTCTTTCCCTCCCTCCCTCCCTCCTTCCCTCCCTCCCTCCCTCCC
>NC_037670.1:12471671-12554338 GCF_003255815.1 Theropithecus gelada | reverse complement strand
AAAAAAAAAAAAAAAAAAAAAAAAAAGAAATAGTTTTACGCTTCTTAATAGGAATGGGGAGAAGTGAAGGAAGGCAATTTTGTGTGTGTTTAATTCTCAAGTCTGAGTTATTAGTTTCTGCCAGACTCAGTTGTCACTCACGTAGCAGGGAAGGGGACAGGGCCTTGAAATATTAAGTGGTTTAGTCAGGCTGATGATCCTGCTAGAGAGGCCCAGCACTTTGTCCCAGGTGAGTTTCTGGTGCTTGGTCAGGAGTTGGGGGGAAAAATGGTGTTTCACAAACCCTCAAACCACGAGAGAGGTTGGACAAGAATGTGTCAATTGTAGTTCCTTAGGAAACAGAGGTCCAACTGCACAGAGATTTGGAATGAGGTAAAGGTCATCCTACCAGAAGGAAGCCTGTGAAAATGGCCACTTAAGTTCCCATCTTCCTAATGAGATTATGGGCGTTTTTCAGTTTATGTGTTTGAGTTTAGCGCTGTTTTCTAATTTTGGTCACGTATTGTTTTTGTAATGAGCAAAAGTTCATTACAAAAGTTTTTTTTTTTTTTTTGAGATGAAGTCTGGCTCTGTCGCCCAGGCTGGAGTCCAGTGGCACAATCTCTGCTCTGCAACCTCCGCCTCCTGGGTTCAAGCAATTCTTCTGCCTCAGCCTCCTGAGTAGCTGGGATTACAGGTGTATGCCACCATGCCCAGCTAATTTTTGTATTTTTAGTAGAGACGGAGTTTCACCATATTGGCCAGACTGGTCTCGAACTCCTGACCTTGTGATCCGCCTGTCTCAGCCTCCCAAAGTGCTGGGATTACAAGCGTGAGCCACCGTGCCCGGCCTACAAAAGTTTTATGAAGCCTATTCCTGACTGATCCTTTGTTCTCTAAGTAAGTTGATCAGGCAGTTATCAAACTGATGAGGGGCCAGGCAAGGTGGCTCATGCCTATAATCTCAGCACTTTGGAAAGCTGAGGTGGGAGGATCATTTGAGGCTAGGAGTTCGAGACCAGCCGGGGCAACACAGTGAGACCCTGGCTCTATAAAAAATAAGCAAGTTATTTTTTATAGAGTTATATTTTATAGAGTTATATTTTTTATATAAAAAATAAAGAAGTTAACCAGGCGTGGCAGTGCATGCCTGGTGTCACAGCTACTTGGGAGGCTGAGGAAGGATGATCATTTGAACCTAGGAGGTCGAGGTTGCAGTAAGCTATGATCATGCCACTGCACTCGAACCTGGGGAACTGAGGAAGATCCATCTCTAAATAAGTAAAAGTAAAGCTGATGAGATACCTCAAGAAGTTATTTTATTGCCCAATCCAGTAACTAATAAATATCTGATGAATGAATGGGTCAGTGGATACATGGATGGTGCAGAGGAGAATGGCTTACTGTCTCCTGTATAACAAGCCTGTGCTCCCTTAAGAAAAGGCAACCATCTTGTCACTTGAAGTATGCAAACAGAGGGTGGACTTTCGCCCTCACAGGACCTGCTAGATTCCTTCCAACTCAGTCTATTAGTCTTGTTTGCTATTAGACAAATATACTTCCCTGAAAAGGGAAAAATTATTTACTGGTTGATGAACTAAGACATGAGCAGAAGAGCTTACATAGGCCAGGCACAGTGGCTCACGCCTGTAATCCCAGCACTTCGGGAGGCTGAGGTGGGTGGATCACCTGAGGTCAGGAGCTTGAGACCAGCCTGACCAATGTGGTAAAACCCCGTCTCTACTAAAAAAATACAAAATTAGCCAGGTGTGGTGGTGCACGCCTGTAATCCTGGCTATTTGGGAGGCTGAGGCAGGAAAGTTGCTTGAACCCAGGAGGTGGAGGTTGCAGTGAGCCAAGATCGCGCCATTGCACTCCAGCCTGGGTGACAGAGCAAAACTCTGTCTCAAAAATAAATAAATAAATAAATTACCAGGCATGGTGGCTCACGTCTGCAATCCCAGCACTTTGGGAGACTGAGGCAGGCGGATCACCTGAGGTGGGGAGATCGAGACTGTCCGGGCTAACACGATGAAACCCTGTCTCTACTAAAAATACAAAAAATTAGCTGGGCATGGTGGCACATGCCTGTAATTCCAGCTACTTGGGAGGCTGAGGCAGGAGAATCACTTGAACCCAGGAGATAGAGGTTGTGGTGAGCCAAGATCGCACCACTGCACTACAGCCTGGGCAATAAGAGTGAAACTCCATCTAAAAAAAAATTAATTAATTAATTAAATTAAAAATATATATAGACACCCAGAGACACCTCCCTCCACCCCACTATTCTGATGATACTTCTTCAGTAAGTTGCATGGTAGGGGCAGCTATAATATAATACCCAAGGTAAAGTGCCATGAATCTGTCCCTGGCTCCCCAGAGAAACAGGAGACGATGCTGGAGAAGGCTAAGGAATACACTGGACATTTGGTCTCCAGGTCTCCCAAGAAAGGACAATAGGAGAAATGATAAAGTGGGGAGTAGGGCAATAACAGCTAGTGTTTATCGATTACCATGTGCCAGGAGTTCCATAATCCCACCACAGCTGTGGGAGGCAATCACTATCATTTCTTTTTTTTTTTTGAGACGGAGTCTCACTCTGTCGCCCGGGCTGGAGTGCAGTGGCCGGATCTCAGCTCACTGCAAGCTCCGCCTCCCGGGTTTACGCCATTCTCCTGCCTCAGCCTCCCGAGTAGCTGGGACTACAGGCGCCCGCCACCTCGCCCGGCTAGTTTTTTGTATTTTTTTAGTAGAGACGGGGTTTCACCGGGTTAGCCAGGATGGTGTCGATCTCCTGACCTCGACACCATCTCCTGACCCCATCTCGGCCTCCCAAAGTGCTGGGATTACAGGCTTGAGCCACCGTGCCCGGCCAATCACTATGATTTCTACCTCCCCACTCTGCGAAGAAGGCTCAGAGATAAAGTCACCTGCCCAAGTTAGGCGCCTGGCAAGTCAGTGGCAGAATTCAGGCCACCAGGCCGGGCGCAGTGGCTCAGGCCTGTAATCCCAGCACTTTGTGAGGCCGAGGCAGGTGGATCACAAGGTCAGGAGTTCGAGACCAGCCTGACCAACATGGTGAAACCCAGTCTCTACTAAAAATACAAAACTTAGCCCGGCGTGGTGGCGTGTGCCTGTAATCCCAGCTACTCAGGAGGCTGAGGCAGGAGAATCACTTGAACCCGGGAGGCAGAGGTTGCAGTGAGCCGAGATCACTCCACTGCCTGCACTCCAGCCTAGGCAACAGAGGAAGACTCCAAAAGAAAGAGAATTCAGATCACCAATCCAAGCACTCCTGGTCACCAGACAACCAACCCCTTGAAGCCACCAGGCCACAGATCTGTTTGCTGAGAACAGAAACCTGGATGTCTGGTTCTATCAATGATTTCCTGACAAAGCAAGTAGCCCTTGCCTCATGGTCTCCAAACTGACTTGGCAAAGGATTTTCCTTTGGTTCTCCAGCAGGAATCCCTTCTTTAGCATTCTTTTTTAAAATTTTTTAAGAAAGACAGGGTGTTGTTCTTTCGCCCAGGCTGGAGTGCAGTGGTGCGATCATAGCTAACTGTAGCCTCCAACTCCTGGGCTCAAGCAATCCTCCAGCCTCAGACTCCCGAGTAGCTGGGACTATAGCCATGTGCCAGCATGCCTGATGAATTTTCTCTACAGTAGCTAGGACTACAGGCATGTGCCAGCATACCTGACGAATTTTCTGTAGAGACAGGGTCTTCCTATGTTTCCCAGGCTGGTCTGAAACTCCTGGGCTCAAGGGATCCTCCCTCCTTGGCCTCCCAAAGTGCTGGGATTCCAGGCGTGAGCTACCACGCCTGGCCCTCCAACATTCTTGCTTCCTTCATAGTTCCCCAAAGGCCACCCAACAAGGTCCCCAGCCACCTCCCCTCCTAGCACAGAAGGTCTTCTGGGCCTCTGGCTGAACTCGAGCTGAGCTGAGAAGCCACTGCTTGGAAATAAGGAGGGAAAGAGAAGCCAGGAGGCCCCCCCTCGCAAGTCTGACTCCAGGCAGCTGGGACTCCGTGCTGCCTGGGGGTCTGGGATAGCTCAGGGGGGCTGTAAATTTGCTTCTGCTCGGATTTCCGATCCGAATCCGCTGCCAGGAGGAATCCGTGGAGCACGGCCTGCTTCCACGCCCGCCATCCTCCTGTCACAACTGGCCCTTTTCAAAGCCTGCCTTAGTGGCTGCCTAGTCAGGAAGTGCATGGAAGCTTCTCACGCCCCAGGATCGCAGGGAGCTGGGTTGACCGGGGGATGGCTCAGTGCCCCCTCTAGGCTGGGCCCTTCTCTGAGCATGTACTGGAGGGACCACATAATGCAATCCACACATGGGTGGTGACCACAGAAAAGGGACATGCTGGATGCTTGGTAGACACAAAATTGCATCAGAACTTCCATACGCAGCCCTTCGCTCTCTTCGATGGCCAGGGCACCTGCACTACATGACTCCAGCTGCTACCATTCCCATCAGAGTCTCTATGGACGCCCCTGGGAGTTGTGCAGTGCTCAACTTTGATGGCTGTCCATGGCAGCCCTGCCAGTGAGATGCCTAAGACATGTACATAAATGACGGCAGTGCCAGGGAAGGAGACGATTTCCTGCTGGGAGATCAGGAAAGGCTTCATGGAGGAGGCGATGCACAGATTTGGGCTTTAAAGAAAAGGGGGAGATGATGTGGGAGGGTAATCCAGGAGGAGCCAAGGGCAGGAAGGCACAAACCATCTCCTGTGGTGGAGGGAGTGGGAGTGAGCAAAGCGGGAGAACAGGCTGGAATGTGAAGTGGATGGTGGACCTTGGAGGGTCTCAGTTCTGAGGCAATAGGAAGCCGTGGCAGGTTCCTGTTCAGGGAATTGGCACAAATGAGGCTGACGCTCTGCAGTGGTCCTGGGCCTGGGAGTCAGCATCATGTTAGAAGAGCAGGCAGATGGTGAGGGTGGGGGGCACTGGGCAGAGGGATGGTGGGCATTGGACGGGGAGCCCCACGGAGCTTCTTGTTTTCTTCCTGTTCCTCAAGGACAGATGAATGGACCCTGCATTGCATAGTATCCAAGAGGCTCTGGGCTCCAAACCAGCCTCTCCCCTCTTAGCAGAATTACTATGGCTTCAAGCTGGGTGCGGTGGCACATGCCTGCAATCCCAGCACTTTGGGAGGCCGAGGTGGGCAGATCACTTGAGGTTAGGAGTCCGAGACCAGCCTGGCCAACATGGCGAAACCCCGTCTCTACTGAAAATACAAAAATTACTGGGCGTGGTGGCACATGCCTGTGATCCCAGCTACTCCGGAGGCTGAGGCAGGAGAATCACTTGAACCCGGGAGGTGGAGGTTGCAGTGAGCTGAGATCGTGGCACCACTGCACTCCAACCTGGGCAATAAAGTGAGACTCCATCTCAAAAAGAGAATTACTATGGCTTCGGATTGGGTATGGGATGGACCAAGATCCTGTCCTCTCTCCCAAGCTGCAAATCACAGCTCTCTCTCCAAAAGCCCCAAGGGACAAGTCAGTCACCACTCCTATCCAGCAGGCTCCAGCATTTAGAGGCTGGTGCCCCTGGCCCATCTCCTGCTCCTCCTCTACTGCAGACAAGGATGTAGGGACCCCTGAGAAGCTGTGTGAGGGGACGGGCAGGTCCCACAGCCCAAAAGGCTCCTCCTTCTCTAGCTGCATCCACCCCACCCATCTGTCTCCGGCCCCCTCTCTATGGTTAGGTCAGGGCATTGACGCAGGATCAGGGTCCTGGGAGAGCAGAGGCTGGGGAAGGGGAGCAGCCAAGATAGAACGCACGTGCAGCCATGTGTGGACGTGAGTGTGCATGTGCACGTCCCAGGACTCTGGAATGGAGCAGAACCAGTTGCCAAGTGGGGCTGGGGGAGCCTGGACAGCAGGTTTGGGAAGGTTCAAGGTGAGCAGAGGATGCAGGGGAGCAGGGTCTGAGGGAATCAGGCCAGCCAGAAGCATACCAGCCTCTGTCTCCTGACTCCCAGCCATCCATCTTGCCAAACCACTCATTTTTTTTTTTAAGACAGGGTTTCTTTCTGTTGCTCAGTCTAGAGTGCAGTGGCGTGATCATAGCTTACTGCAGCCTCGACCTCCTGGGCTCAAGAGATCCTCTGACTTCAGCCTCCTGAGTAGCTGAGACTACAGATGTGCACCACTATGCCCAGCTAATTTAAAAAAAAAAAAGGCCGGGCGCGGTGGCTCAAGCCTGTAATCCCAGCACTTTGGGAGGCCGAGACGGGCGGATCACGAGGTCAGGAGATCGAGACCATCCTGGCGAACACGGTGAAACCCCGTCTCAACTAAAAAATACAAAAAACTAGCCGGGCGAGGTGGCGGGCGCCTGTAGTCCCAGCTACTCGGGAGGCTGAGGCCGGAGAATGGCGTGAACCCGGGAGGCGGAGCTTGCAGTGAGCTGAGATCCGGCCACTGCACTCCAGCCTGGGCGACAGAGCGAGACTCCGTCTCAAAAAAAAAAAAAATTATAGACACGGGATCTCACTACGTTGCCCAGGCTGGTCTCAAACTCCTGACCTCAGGCAATCCTCCTGCCTCAGCCTCCCAAAATGTTGGGATTACAGGTGTGAGCCACCACACTTGGCCCAAACCCCCCTCCCATCAAGCTCTTCACCTCACCACACCCTCATGGTCCCTCACCCCCAACAGGTCTTTTTTCAAGTCACTTTCTCAGCCTGGTGTCTCTGACTACCTTATTTTAGATACCCCTGCCTGTGCCTTTTCTCCTTAGTTCTTCCGGCTGTTTGAAATTCTCTATCTTTTCTTCCTTTCTTTTTTTTCTTTTTCTTTTGAGACAGGGTCTCACTCTGTTGCCCAGGCTGGAGTGCAGTGGCAAAACCACAGCTCGCTGCAGCCTCAACTTCCTGGGCTCAAGTGATCCTCCCACCTCAGCCTCCCAAGTAGATAGGACTATAGGCACACGCCAAGCCCAGCTAATTTTTGTAATTTTTTTTTGCAAAGATGGGGTTTCGCCATGTTGCCCAGGCTGGTCAAGTGATCCTCCTGCCTTGGCCTCCCAAAGTGCTGGGATTACAGGTATGAGTCACTTCCCCCAGGCGAAATCTTCTATCTTGTACTCATTTTTGTATTCATCATCGGCAACCCTACTAGAATGTCAGCTCCACCAGGGCAGGCATTCCTGGCTGTATAATTCACTGCTCTATCCCCAGGTCCTTGGCCACGGGTAGGTAGGAAATCCATAAATATCTTTTGAATGAATGAGTGAATGTTTCCCACTCTTTCCAAACAAAATCCAAATTCTTCAGAGAGGCATTCAAGGTCATAGACAGCCTGACTCCTCCCTAAGCAGCACCCTGACCTCATCTTCCACCTCTCTCTCCTCCACCCTCCCTTCTGCACACCTGACTTTCCATTCGCTTTGCTGAATCAACAATCCCCCACCCACCTCATACCTCTTCCCATAGATGCCCTAACCCCCTTCGAGGCTGAGGTCATTGTCATCTCCTCCCTCAAATCTTCCTTGATTTCTCCCAGCTAGCGGTGAGTTCTCCCTCTTCCAAACTCTTACAGCTCAGATCTGCACATTCCAGTCTTTTTTTGTTTTTGAGACAGGGTCTCACTCTGTCGCCCAGGCTGCAGGGCAGTGGTGTGATCATGGCTCATTGCAGCCTCGATCTCCTGGGCTCAGGTGATCCTCCTGCCTTAGCCTCCTGCATATTTGGGACTACAGGCGTGAGCCACCACACCTGGCTAATTTTCTTTTTTCTTTTTTTAGAGACGCGGTCTTGCTATGTTGTCCAGGCTGGTCTCGAACTCCTGGGCTCAAAGGATTTTCCTGCCTTGGTCTCCCAATGTGCTGGGATTACAGGTGTGAGCTGTGTCGCCTGGCACTTTCCTGTCTTTTTTTTTTTTTTTTTTTTTGAGACAGAGTCTTGTTCTGTCGCCCAGGCTGGAGTGCAGTGGCACAATATCGGCTCACTGCAACCTCCGCCTCCTGGGTTCACGCCATTCTCCTGCTTCAGTCTCCCGAGTAGCTGGGACTATAGGCGCTTGCCACTACGCCCGGCTAATTTTTTGTATTCTTTAGTAGAGACGGGGTTTCACTGTGTTAACCAGGATGGCCTCGATCTGCTGACCTCGTGATCCACCCGCCTTGGCCTCCCAAAGTACTGGAATTACAGGCATGAGCCACCGCACCCGGCCACTTTCCTGTCTTTTATGAAAAGTGGGGTAGGCTGGTAGTTTCACCACACCCATTTGACAGATGAGGACATTGAGGGCTCAAGGATGAGGCCACTTTCTAAGGTGTGAGAGGTCAGTTAGTCTTGGTCTCCTGCTCTGGGAATCTCACCCATCTGGCTCAGGGCTTTCAGAAGCCATAAAACCTTAGCTGTAAATCCCAGCCCCCATCACTCTTGGTGTTAGCTGTATTTCAGCGTTCTTAAGAACTCGGCCATGCAGCCTAGCTAACCTACACCACAGGTCAAATAAACAGATGTCAAGGTGCATGTGTGGCCTGCACAATGGACTGTGTGCTCTGTGCACTAAAAGTTAAGTGTCTGGGGTGGGGGCTGGGTGCGGTGGCTCACGCCTGTAATCCCAACACTTTGAGAGGCCGAAGAGGGCTGATCACCTGAGATCAGGAGTTCAAGACCAGCATGGGCAACATGGCAAAACCCCATCTCTACTAAAAATACAAAACATAGCCGGGTGTAAAGGTGCGCCTGTAGTCCCAGCTACTCCGGAGGCTGAGGCAGGATAATTGCTTGAATCCCGGAGGCGGAGTTGTAGTGAGTGGAGATGGCACCGCTGCACTGCCTGGGCAACAGAGGGAGGCTACGGCTCAAGAAAAATAAAAACAAAAAAAAACTTAAGTGTCTGGGTTTGCAGAGTCCTAGACAGTGAGGAGTGGGGTAGGGAGGAAGAACCCCAAATTTCTTGCCCTATTTGCCCCCATCAAATTCCTCAACATGGTTAACATTGTTTCTAGAACATGTCCTGGGATTGTGGGAAGGGAGACCACCCATTTGCCCGTCCCTGAAGCTTCTGGGCTTCCGGACCCAGGTACTTCGCGGGAACCCAGCAACCCAGGCATCTCTGAGTCTCCGCCCAAGACCAGGATGCCCCCCAGGGGAGGTGTCCAGGAGCCCAGCCTTTCCCAGATAGCACGCTCCGCCCGTCCCAAGGGTGCGCACCCAGCTGCACTCCCCTCCCGGGACCCAGGGCCCGGGAGCAGCCCCCATGACCAACACGCGCGTCTGCAGCAGCCCCGCTCACGCCCCAGCGAGCCTCAACCCAGGCGTCCTGCCCCCTGCTCTGACCCCGGGTGGCCCCTACCCTTGGCGACCCCTCACGCACACAGCCTCTCCCCCACCCCCACCCGCGCACGCACACATGCAGATAACAGCCCCGACCCCCGGCCGGAGCCGCAGAGTCCCTGGGCCACCCCGGTCGCTCGCTGCGTGCGTCCCGGAGCCGGACCGGGGCCACCGCGTCCGCTCTGCTCCGATCCCGCGGCCCCTGGACAGCCGCCCTCTCCTCCAGGCCCGTGGGGCTGGCCCTGCCCCGCTGAACTTCCCGGGATGAGGACTCCCGGTGTGGTCACCGGGCGCGCCCTAGGTCGCTAAGGGACCCCGGCCAGGCGCGGAGATGGGGGTGCACGGTAAGTACTCGCGGGCTGGGCGCTCCCGCCCACCCGGGTCCCTGTTTGAGCAGGGATTTAGCGCCCGGGCTATTGGCCGGGAGGTGGCCAGGTTCAAGGACCGGCGACTTGTCAAGGACCCCGGAAGGGGGAGGGGGTGGGGCAGCCTCCACGTGCCAGCGGGGACTTGGGGGAGTCCTTGGGGATGGCAAAAACCTGACCTGTGACGGGAACACAGTTTGGGGGTGGAGGGGAAGAAGGTTTGGGGGTTCTGCTGTGCCAGTGGAGAGCAAGCTGATAAGCTGATAACCTGGGCGCTGGAGCCACCACGTATCTGCCGTATCTGCCCGAGGGAAAGCCTCTGTCACACCAGGATTGAAGTTTGGCCGGAGAAGTGGATGCTGGTAGCTGGGGGTGGGGTGCACACACCGCAGCAGGATTGAATGAAGGCCAGGGAGACAGCACCTGAGTGCTTGCACGGTTGGGGACAGTAAGGACGAGCTGGGGCAGAGGCGTGGGGATGAAAGAAGCTGTCCTCCCACAGCCACCCTTCTCCTTCCTCCTCGCCTGACTCTCAGCCTGACTCTGTCTTCTAGAATGTCCTGCCTGGCTGTGGCTTCTCCTGTCTCTGCTGTCGCTCCCTCTGGGCCTCCCAGTCCCGGGCGCCCCACCACGCCTCATCTGTGACAGCCGAGTCCTGGAGAGGTACCTCTTGGAGGCCAAGGAGGCCGAGAATGTCACGGTGAGACCCCTTTCCCAGCACTTTCCACAGAACTCACACTCAGGGCTTCAGGGAACTCCTCCCAGATCCAGGAACCTGGCACTTGGTTTGGGGTGGAGGTGGGAAGCTAGGTACTGCCCCCCTACATAAGAACAAGTCTGGTGGCCCCAAACCATACCTGGAAACTAGGCAAAGAGCAAAGCCAGCAGGTCCTGTGGCCTGTGGGCCGGGGTTAGAGCCCTCAGGGACCCTTAAGTCCCCGGGCTGTGTGCATTTCAGATGGGCTGTTCCGAAAGCTGCAGCTTGAATGAGAATATCACCGTCCCAGACACCAAAGTTAACTTCTATGCCTGGAAGAGGATGGAGGTGAGTTCCTTTTTTTTTTTTTTTTTTTCCCTTTCTTTTGGAGAATCTCATTTTGCGAGCCTGATAAGATGGAAGGGAGAATGATCGAGGGAAAGGTAAAATGGAGCAGCAGAGATGAGGCTGCATGGGCGCAGAGGCTCACATCTGTAATCCCAGGGTTTTGAGAGGCCGAGATGGGAGAATTGCTTGAGCCCTGGAGTTTCAGACCGACCTGGGCAGCATAGTGAGATCCCCCATGTCTACAAACATTTAAAAAAATTAGTCAGGAGAGGTGGTGCATGGTGGTAATCCCAGATACTCGGGAGGCTGAAGCGGGAGGATCACTTGAGCCCAGGAATTTGAGGCTGCAGGGAACTGTGATCACACCACTTCACTACAGCCTCAGTGACGGAGTGAGGCCCTCCCTCAAAAAAGAAAAGAAAAAAGAAAAGTAATGAGGGCTGTATGGAATACGTTCATTCATTCATTCATTTATTCAAGTCTTATTGCATACTTTCTGTTTGCTCAGCTTGGTGCTTGGGGCTGCTGAGGGGCAGGAGGGAGAGGGTGGCGTGGGTCAGCTGACTCCCAGAGTCCACTCCCTGTAGGTCGGGCAGCAGGCTGTAGAAGTCTGGCAGGGCCTGGCCCTGCTCTCGGAAGCTGTCCTGCGGGGCCAGGCCGTGTTGGCCAACTCTTCCCAGCCTTTCGAGCCCCTGCAGCTGCACGTGGATAAAGCCATCAGTGGCCTTCGCAGCATCACCACTCTGCTTCGGGCGCTGGGAGCCCAGGTGAGTAGGAGCGGACACTTCTGCTTGCCCTTTCTGTAAGAAGGGGAGAAGGGTCTTGCTAAGGAGTACAGGAACTGTCCGTATTCCTTCCCGTTCTGCGGTACTGCAGTGACCTCCTGTTTTCTCCTTGGCAGCAGGAAGCCATCTCCCTCCCAGATGCGGCCTCGGCTGCTCCACTCCGAACCATCACTGCTGACACTTTCTGCAAACTCTTCCGAGTCTACTCCAATTTCCTCCGGGGAAAGCTGAAGCTGTACACGGGGGAGGCCTGCAGGAGAGGGGACAGATGACCAGGTGCGTCCAGCTGGGCACATCCACCACCTCCCTCACCAACACTGCCTGTGCCACACCCTCCCTCACCACTCCTGAACCCCATCGAGGGGCTCTCAGCTAAGCGCCAGCCTGTCCCATGGACACTCCAGTGCCAGCAATGACATCTCAGGGGCCAGAGGAACTGTCCAGAGCACAACTCTGAGATCTAAGGATGTCGCAGGGCCAACTTGAGGGCCCAGAGCAGGAAGCATTCAGAGAGCAGCTTTAAACTCAGGAGCAGAGACAATACTGGGAAAACACCTGAGCTCACTCGGCACCCTGCAAAATTTGATGCCAGGACACGATTTGGAGGCAATTTACCTGTTTTTGCACCTACCATCAGGGACAGGGTGACCTGGAGAACTTAGGTGGCAAGCTGTGACTTCTCCAGGTCTCACGGGCACTCCCTTGGTGGCAAGAGCCCCCTCGACACTGAGAGAATATTTTGCAATCTGCAGCAGGAAAAATTACGGACAGGTTTTGGAGGTTGGAGGGTACTTGACAGGTGTGTGGGGAAGCAGGGTGGTAGGGGTGGAGCTGGGATGCGAGTGGGAACCGTGAAGACAGGATGGGGGCTGGCCTCTGGTTCTTGTGGGGTCCAAGCTTTGTGTATTCTTCAATCTCACTGGCAAGAACTGAAACCACAGATATGACTCTTGGCTTTTCTGTTTTCCGGGAACCTCCAAATCCCCTGGCTCTGTCCCACTCCTGGCAGCAGTGCAGCAGGTCCAGGTCCGGGAAACGAGGGGTCGAGGGGGCTGGGCCCTACGTGCTGTCTCACACAGCCTGTCTGACCTCTTGACCCTACCGGGCCTGAGGCCACAAGCTCTGCCTACGCTGGTCAATAAGGTGGCTCCATTCAAGGCCTCACCGCAGTGAGGCAGCTGCCAACCCTGCCCAGGGCAAGCCTGCGGTGCACTGAGATTGTCATCAAGGAGAGGGAGCCCAGAGGACGGGTCCCTTTGGGGGTTTTGGGGGCTGATAACAGCTGCCAACCCTGGTCACTGGCCCTGGTTAATTTCTGCCTCTTCTTTGGTCTCTTCGGCTGATGCCACACTCCCAGCATCAGCCTTCCGCCTCAATGCACACCCCTGCTAAGTCCAGCTGCCTCCTTTACTCACTTGGAGACTGTCACCATGAATGCTGTCCTCTGAAATTCACAAAAGGGGCGGTACATACAGGTGCGGTTGGAGCCACCTCTATAGACAGCATCTGCTCAGGGACAAGGGTCACTCTAGGTGGTTCATTTATATATTTGTGATTTTGTTTGTTTGTTTTTAGAGACAGTGTCTTGCTCTGTTGCCCAGGCTGGAGTGCAGTGGTGCAATCATGGGTCACTGCAGCCTCAAACTCCTGGGCTCAAGACTCCTGAGTAGATGTGACTAAAGGCATGCATCGCCATGCCCTGCTAATTTCTTAGTTATTTTAATTTTTTTTAGAGATAGAGTCTTGCTATGTTGCCCAGGCTGGTCTCAAACTCTGGGCTCAAGTGATCCTCCCTCCTCAGCCTCCCAAAGTGCTGGGATTACAGGTGTGAGCCATTGCGCCTGGTTTATTCCTTCTACCTAATCTTTACCTGCTCCCTCACTCCCCTGGGGTGGGGGACATGGAACGAATGAACTCTACTTCCACTCTTGATTTCTACTTCTCATTTTTCCCTTTACTCTGACCACAACTTCAGATTCCTTCTCAGAAATAATGCTTCAGTGGGAAAGGACCACCTGGGGGGGACCTGTGCAGATGGCAAAAACTGTCATAAAACTGTATGGGAGGCCAGGTACAGTGGCTCATGCCTGTAATCCCAGCACTTTGGGAGGCTGAGGCGGGTGGATCACCTGAGGTCAGGTGTTTGAGACCAGCCTGGCCAACGTGGTGAAATCCCATGTCTACTAAAAATACAAAAAATTAGCCGGGTGTGGTGGTGGGCTCCTGTAATCCCAGCTACTCTGGAGGCTGAGGCAAGAGAATCACTGAACCTGGGAGGCGGAGGTGGCAGTGAGCCGAGGTTGTGCCACAGAACTCCAGCCTGGGCGACAAGAGCGAAACTCCGTCTCAAAAACAAAACAAAACAAAAACAAACAAACAAACAAAAACAACTGTATGGGACCCCGATCCTGGTTGTTATCCCATATATGAGGGCCCGCCTTTCTGCTTGTAGCATCATCTGTAGAGAAGTCAGCCTGTGTTCCCCTGCATATATGCAAACGGGAGAGAATGTTTTGCAATCTGCTTCAGGAAAAATTACGGACAGGCTTTGGAGGTTGGAGGGTACTTGACAGGTGTGTGGGGAGCAGGGCGGTAGGGGTGGAGCTGGAATGTGAGGAGTCTCCGAAGGGGAGGACCCAAGAGAATTTTCCCTCTGTTCTAACCTGCTTCTGGGCTACAGTGCCCTCTTCAGGTCTTACTGGGAACTGCTAGAGAATCCTTGGGCCTGTGACCTTGAACATTTCTCTCTTTTTCTTTTTCTTTCCCTCCCTCCCTCCCTCCCTCCCTTCCTTCCTTCTTTCCTTTTCTTTTCTTTCTTTCTTTTTTTTTTTTTTTGCAATGGAGTCTCACTCTGTCACCCAGGCTGGAGTGCAGTGGCGCGATCTCGGCTCACTGCAACCTCCGCCTCCTGGGTTCAGGCGATTTTCCTGCCTCAGCCTCCCGAGCAGCTGGGACTACAGGCGCCTGCCAACACACCTGGCTAATTTTTTGTATTTTTAGTAGAGATAGAATTTCACCATGTTGACCAGGTCTCAAACTCCTGAGCTCAGAGGATCCGCCCACCTAGGCCTCCCAAAGTGCTGGGTTTACAGGCGTGAGCCACTGTGCCCGGCAGTGACCTTGTACATTTCAATACACATTTGTATTGTGGTTTCCACAGATGGCATTTGATTCTTGCACCACGAATGCTGTGAGTCAGTAAAGGAGAAATCTCCCTCTTAGGCTGCTGACATTGGAACTAAGAGGCTTGTTCTTAAGCCGAAGGAATCTGGCTAATAAGAGACCGAGCTAGAACCTGAGCACAGGATTTAGGACTCCTAACCCCAAAGGCTGTCCACCTCTTAGCCTGATTTGTAGTCGAAGGCTCAGACATCTCATCAACGAGTAACCTGCTTTTTCCTCCCTCCTCCCCCTCTGCAGGATACAGGGTCACTGATCTTATTCCACAACTGTCTTCAGACTTCTTACTGCTTTCAGTTTCTAAAATACAATAATAAAAAAAATTAGTAATTTTCAACCAGATGTTGTGGCTCATGCCTGTAATCCCAGCACTTTGGGAGACCAAGGTGGGAGGATCCCTTGAGCTCAGGAGTTTGAGACCATCCTGGGCAACATAGTGAGACCCCCATCTCTAAAAAAAAATTTAAAAATTAGCGGGATGTGATGGCATGCACCTGTAGTGCCAGCTACTTGGGAGGCTCAGGGCAAAACAGCACTTTGGGAGGCCGAGGTGGGCGGATCCTCTGAGCTCAGGAGTTTGAGACCAGCCTGGTCAACATGGTGAAACTCCATCTCTACTAAAAATACAAAACATTATCCAGGTGTGTTGGCAGGCACTGTAGTCCCAGCTACTCGGGAGGCTGAGGCAGGAAAATTGCCTGAACCCGGGAGGCGGAAGTTGCAGTGAGCCAAAGAGATCGCGCCACTGCACTCCAGCCTGGGAGAATCACTCAAGCCTGGGAGGTTGAGGCTGCAGTGAGCTGTGATCACACCACTGCATTCCAGCCTGGGTGACAGAGCAAGATCCCATCCCCACCCCCACAAAAATGGTAGTTATCAAACCTGAACTGTCTGAACCCTCCTGGGATGGATGTGAGAGGCGAATACGTTAGAAACATTTAAAACATTTATTCCAAGTTTATAAAATGGCTACTGTGAAGCCAGCCTTTGCACTAAGTGCTAGGATACATGAAACAACACTCATAGCCCAGTGTCCAGTGGGCAGCCTCCTGGGGGCAAAAAGACAGACACACATTAATTCATTTTATTTTATTTATTTTTTGAGACAGGGTCTTGCTGTATCACCCAGGCTGGAGGGCAGTGGTGCAATCTCGGCTCTCTTCAACCTCCACCTCCTGGGTTCAAGCATTTCTTGTGCCTCGGCCTCCCAAGTAGCTGGGATTACAGGCACATGCCACCATACCTGGCTAATTTGTGTGTGTGTGTGTGTGTGTGTGTGTGTTTTTTTTTTTTTTTTTTTTGAGACGGAGTCTTGCGCTGTCACCCAGGCTGGAGTGCAGTGGCCAGATCTCAGCTCGCTGCAAGCTCCGCCTCCCGGGTTTGCGCCATTCTCCTGCCTCAGCCTCCCAAGTAGCTGGGACTACAGGCGCCCGCCACCTCACCCGGCTAGTTTTTTGTACTTTTTAGTAGAGACGGGGTTTCACTGTGTTAGCCAGGATGGTCTCGATCTCCTGACCTCGTGATCCGCCTGTCTCGGCCTCCCAAAGTGCTGGGATTACAGGCTTGAGCCACCGCACCCGGACTTTTTTTTTTTTTTTTTTTTTTTTTGTGGTAGAGATGGGGTTTCTCCATGCTGGCCAGGCTGGTCTCGAACTCCTGATCTCAAGTGATCCACCCACCTCAGTCTCCCAAAATGCTGGGATTACAGGCGTGAGTCACTGCACCTGGCCTTGATGCACATTAATTCAAACACAGTCATTTTGGTATGGGACTCAGTGCTAAGCTGTGCAATGCCAAGAGGCCGGGGAAGCAAAGAACCACAGGAGTTAAAAGAACTAAGTGAGGCCCAGAGTCCGTGCTGAGAGGCAGATTCCCAAGGAAAGTGTTGCCGGATTTCAGAGGTTCTTCGAGTACAGGCCAGGAAAGGAACTTTCCTCTGAACTATGATTATGGTTATAATTAACAACACATTCAATCTGTGGCATCTGCATGCTATGATTCTCACCCCAACTCCACGAAGCAGGAGTACAATGAGGATCATCTGCATTTGTCAGATGGGGAGCTAAATTCTGCTGGAAAGTGACAGAGCCAGCTCTTTTGACTTTCCAGTGGGGACAGGAGCCAACAAAGCCTAGTTCTGAGTCAAGAGGTTACATAATTGTTTAAAGATGATGCCTTCTGTTTGTAGAGAGCTTGGCTATTTACATGAAAAGCATGTGATTTCCTGGCCTGCTTTTCATTTGCTCTCCTAATGCCAAGAGGAAGGCCGGGATGTTGGAGGGTCCTCATTTTGCAGAGGAGGAAACTGAGGCCCAGAGAGATTATAGGCCTTGCCCAGGTCATAAAACACGGAGATGGGGCTGGACGAAGTGGCTCATACTGGTAATCCCAGCACTTTGGGAGACTGAGGTGGGAGGATGGCTTGAGCACAAGAGTTCCAGACTGGCCCCAGAAACATAGGGAGACCCTATCTCTAAAAAAATTTTAAAGTCATGGGGCGTGATGGTGTGCACCTGTAGGCCCAGCGGAAGCAGGAGGGATCACTTGAACCCAGGGATTTGAGACTGCATTGAACTATGACTGCAGCGCTGCACTCCAGCCTGGGTGATAGAGCAAGATCCTGTCTCAAAAGAGAGAGAGAGAAAAAAAAAAAAAGTCCGGGTGTGGTGGCTCAGGTCTGTAATTCCTGCACTTTGGAAGACCAAGGTGGGTAGATCACTTGAGGTCAGGAGTTTGAGACCTGCCTGACCAACATGGTGAAACCTCATCTCTACTAAAAATATAAACATTAGCCAGGTGTGGTGGTACACGCCTGTAATCCCAGCTACTTGGGAGGCTGAGGCATGAGGATTGCTTGAACCCCTAAGCAGAGGTTGTAGTGAGCCGAGATGGAGTTGCTGCACTCCATCCTGGGCAACAAGAGTGAGACTCCATCTCAAAAAGAAAAAAAAAAAAAAGAGAGAGAGAGAGAGTCCCTTTTCTCTCTGACCCAGGGTCACCAGGGAGAAGAAAGAGAAGAGATGGAGTGGATGAGACAGCTGTGGTCAGCAAGGCGTGTCCATCTTCCGCGACCGACTCCTTCCCATTCAATCCCCTGCTGTGGGCTCCTGCTTCTTCCCTGTGTAGGCAGAAGGTACCTATCAACTTCCCTTCTTCCCAACTCTCCGCTCTGAGTACTGCCCTAGAAGCCAACTCAGCTGCCTCCTGCTGCCCCAGCTCTCCATCTTAACTAGAGCCTCTCGCTCCTGGATACTCATTGCCTCAAATCCTGCCTCTGGGCCCAAGCAGCAGGCTGAACAAAGACCTGTCCCCGGCTGGGTGTGGTGGCTCACGCCTGTAATCCCAGCATTTTGGGAGGTCGAGGCAGCGGATCACGAGGTCAGGAGAGTGAGACCATCCTGGCTAAGATGGTGAAACTCCATCTTTATTAAAAATACAAAAAATTAGCTGGGGGTGGCGGCGTGTGCCTGTAGTCCCATCTACTCCGGAGGCTGAGACAGGAAAACGGCATGAACCCAGGAGGTGGAGGTTGCAGTGAGCCGAGACTGCGCCACTGCACTCCAGCCTGGGCGACAGAGAGAGACTGTCTCAAAAAACAGACAAACAAACGACAATAACAACAAAAAAACCTGTCCCCAGTTCACAGGGCCCCTAGGAGTTTTTTTTTTTTTTTTTTTTTTGAGATGGGTTTCGCTCTTGTTGCCCAGGCTGTGGTGCAATGGAGCAATCTCAGCTCACTGCAACCTCCACTTCCCGGGTTCAAGTGATTCTCCTGCCTCTGCCTCCTGAGTAGCTGGGATTACAGGCATACGCTACCACACCCGGCTGATTTTGTATTTTTAGTAGAGACGGGGTTTCTCCATGTTGGTCAGGCTGGTGTCAAACTCCCGACCTCAGGTGATCAGCCCACCTCAGCCTCCCAAAGTGCTGAGAATACAGGCATGAGCCACCGTGCCTGGCCAGTCACCTAGGAGTCTACTGGAATTACTGAACTAGGATTCTATTGGAATTACGTGATCTCACCACGGTAGGGCTTGTTGCTGGGGTTGCATTAGCTAAATAGGGTCTTTTAGACACTGGAATCTAAGCTGAATGCTAATTTTATTATTTCAAGCTGGTCAAAGTTAATTCTACTAAAATTCCATCATAAAACTGTGGCATCATGAAAGATTGTTGGCAACAGATAAATAGATGATAGTATAGTTTCTCAACTTATGGGAGTCATGCCCAAATGTCTCTAAACTCCCTTATTTATTTAAGAAAATTGATTACTAAAAATGGCCGGTGGCTCATGCCTGTAATCCCAACACTTTGGGAGGCCAAGGTGGGCGGATCACCTGAGGTCAGGAGTTCTAGACCAGCCTGAGCAACATGGTGAAATCCTGTCTCTACTAAAAATACAAAAATTGTCTGGGCGTGGTGGTGCACGCCTGTAATCCCAGCTACTTGGAAGTCTGAGGCAGGAGAATCACTTGAACCTGGGAGGTGGAGGTTGCAGTGAGTCGAGATCGTACCATTGCACTCCATGCTGGGCAACAAGGGCAAAACAAGAGAAAAAAAAAGTATGTGACCAGGCGCAGTGGTGTACACTTGTAATATCAGCACTGTGGGAGGCCAAGGTGGGAGGATCACTTGAGGCTGGTAGTTCGAGACCAGCCTGGTCAACATAGCAAGACCCCGTCTCTATAAAAAATGTTTTTAAAAATTAGCTGGGCTACTAAAAAGTAGGCTGTAGTGCCAACTACTTGGGAGGCTGAGGTTGTAGTGAGCTATGATTGAGCCACTGCACTCCAACCTGGGTGATAGAGTAAGACACTGGATCAAAAAAAAAAAAAAAGTGACTGCCACACATAGATTTATTTCTTTTATTATTATTATTATTTTTTTTTGAGACAGAGTCTCACTCTGTCACCCAGGCTGGAGTGCAATGGCGTGATCTTGGCTCACTGCAACCTCCACCTCCTGGGTTCAAGCGATTCTCCTGCCTCAGCCTCCTAAGTAGCTGGGATTATAGGTGCGCATCACCATGCCCAGCTAATTTTTGTATTTTTAGTACATGCTGGGTTTCACCGTGTTGGCCAGGTTGATCTCGAACTCCTGGCCTCAGGTTATCCACCCTCTTTGGCCTCCCAAAGTGTTGGGATTATAGGTGTGAGCCACTGCACCCAGCCAACATCATAGATTTCTGTCTTTAAAAAAATCTTGGCTGTACTGATTGAGCCTCCTCCACAGTCTTACAGAGGAAGGAGCTAAAACACAGAGAGGGTGAGAAAAGTCCCTAAAGACACACAGCAAATTTAGGACTGGGCTCCAGTTCTCTCCAGGGGTTTTCCACAGCCCAAGATCTCTCATACCTGTTCCTGCAGCTGCCAGTCTTGTCAAGGTTGCCAGTCTCCGGGGCCTTGCTGGTTCCTGACTCCCTAAAATACAGAGCCCAAGGGTCCTCCCCAATTTTCCTGTCCTGCCTTGAGTTCCCCACCCCCAATTCCAGATGGATTGGGAGCTGTGACCCCCAGCTCTGTGGTCCCAAAGGGAGGTCAGCTAAAGCAGCCACCAGGGGACTCATTGCCCAACAGGGAGTGGCTATGATCAATGTCTTCTGCTGCTCTTCCCTGGGTTAACCATTTCCTGACCCTTGCCCCTCTGTTGATTCCTCTGCTAACCTGGTATGGAGGAAGGGTGGACAAGGGCTTGGGATGGGCACCCTTGATATCCCCAGCTCTGACACAGACAGGGGGGCTCTCAGTCCTCAGATGTAATCCCTGCCTGGGTTCTGTTGGCATTCCGTGGCGAGGCTCTTCAGCCTCATTTGGGCAGAAGGGGTCCTGGGGACTGCAAAGGGGCTTTCTTTTTCTTTTATTTATTTCTTTTTAGAAACATGGTCTCCTTGTGTTGCCCAGGCTGAAGTGCGGTGGTGCAATCATAGCTCACTGTAGCCTTGAACTCCTGGGCTCAGGCGACCCTCCTGCCTCAGCCTCCTGAGTAGCTGGAACTACAGGTGCGCACCACCACGCTTAGATAATTTTTGTAGTTTTTGTGTAGAGGGTGGGTTCTCACTATGTTGCTCAAGCTGGTCTCGAATTTCTGGGCTCAAGCAATCCTCCTACCTTGGCCTCCCAGAGTTCTGGGATTACAGGCACAAGCCACTGCACCTGGCCATTTCTTTCTTTCTTTCGTTATTTTTTGAGACACATTTTTGCTCTTGTTGCCCAGGCTGGAGTGCAATGGCGCGATCTTGGCTCACTGCAACCTCCGCCTCCCAGGTTCAAGCAATTCTCCTGCCTCAGCCTCCTGAGTAACTGGGAGTACAGGCATGCACCCCCATGCCCAGCTAATTTTTTTGTATTTAGTCGAGACTGAGTTTCACCATGTTGGTCAGGCTGGTCTCGAACTCCTGACCTCAAGTGATCCGCCCACCTCGGCTTGCCAAAGTGCTGGGATTACAGGCATGAGCCACTGTGCCCAGCCTCCGGCCATTTCTTAATATGATCCAACCACATACCTACTGATAAATATTTATCATGATAATTTTTCCTATTGTAAACAATGTTGCAATTAACATCTTTAGGTATGGGCAAATTTGTGCAAAGTGCATGTATTTCTGCAGCAAGATTCCTAGAAAGGAAATGTTAGGTCAAAGATATGCACATTTGAAAGTTCAATAGTCATTGTCAAATGCCTTCTAAGAAGTCTTCTGGCCAGGCACAATGGCTCATGCCTGTAATCCCAACACTCTGGGAGGCCAAGGTGGATGGATCACCTGACATCAGAAGTTCGAGGCCAGCCTGACCAACATGATGAAATCCCATCTCTACTAAAAATACAAAATTAGCCGGGTGTGGTGGCACATGCCTGTAATCCCCACTACTTGGGAGGCTGAGGCAAGATAATTGCTTGAACTCAGGAGGCAGAGGTTGCAGTGAGCTGAGATTGTGCCATTGCACTCTAGCCTGGGTGATAGAGAGAGACTCCTCCCCAAAAACAAACAAGCAAAGAAACAAACAAACCAAAAAACAAATGCCTTCTAAGAAGTTTTCACCGTCTGGGCACAATGGCTCATGTTTGTAATCTCAGCACTTTGGGAGACTGAGGCAGGAAGATCACTGGAGCCCAGTAATTTGAGACCAGCCTGGGCAACATAGTGAGACCCTATCTCTATAAAAAAACAAAAACAAAAACAAACCCAAAAATTAGCTAGGCATGGTGGCTCGTGCCTGTAATCCCAACTACCCTGGGAGGCTGAGGTGGGAGGATTGCTTGAGCCTGGGAGGTTGAGGCTGCAGTAAGCTGTGATGGCACCACTGCACTCCAGCCTGGGCCACAGAGTGAGACCCTGTCTCAAAAAAAAAAAAAAAGTTTTCACCAACATTCTTTTTTTGTTTTGTTTTGAGACAGGGTCTCACTCTGTTGCTCTGGCTGGAGTGCAGTGGCTTGATCATAGCTCACTGCAGCCTCGAACACCTAAGTCCTCCCGCCTCAACCTCGCAACCAGCTGGGACCCACCGGCACATACTGCCATGCTTGGTTAATTTTTACATTTTTTGTGGAGACAGTGTCTCACTCTTTTACCCAGGCTGGTCTCTAGCCTCAAGCAGTCCTACCATCTCTGCCTCAAAAAAGCACTTGGGATTAGCAGCATGAGCCACCGCACCTGGCCACCAACCTACAGTCTTATCATCACTGAGTTCGTATCTACCTGCATCTTGTCCAACACTCCATACTACCGATCTTTCAAATTTTTGTCGGCTGGGCACACTAGCTCACGCCTGTAATTCCAGCACTTTGGAAGGCCAAGGCAGGCAGATCACTTGAGCCCAGGAGTTTAAGACCAGCCTCGGCGACATGGCAAAACCCTGTTTCTGCAAAATATACAAAAATTAGCCGGGCTTGGTGACATGTGCTGGTAGTCCCAGCTACTCCAGAGGCTAAGATGGGAGGATCACCTGAGCCCAGGGGGTTGAGGCTGCAGTAAGCCAAGTCATGCTGCTGCGCTCCAGCCTGGGTAACAGAACAAGGTCCTGTCTCAAAAAAAAAAGGTCAATATAAGAGTCATAGTTTTAATTAGCATTTCCCTTATTACTAGTGAAACAGAACAGCTTTTCAGATGTTTGCTGGTTGTTTGTATCTTTTCCTCTGTGACTTATCTTTCTCAGTGATTTGCCAATAGGCATTTGCAGTCCTTTTTTATTTTTGACATGGAGTCTCGCGATCTCGGCTCACTACAACCTCCACCTACCAAGTTCAAGCGATTCTCGTGCCTCAGCCTCCTGAGTAGCTGGGATTATGAGCATGTGCCACCACCGCTGGCTAATTTTTTGTGTTTTTAGTAGAGATGGGGTTTTGCCATGTTGGCCAGGCTGGTCTTGAACTCCTGACCTCAAGTGATCCACCCACCTTGGTGTCCCAAATGCTGGGATTACAGGTGTGAGCCACCACATCTGGCCGTTTGCAGTCCTTCCTTCACCTAACTCTCCAGTTGCCACCGTTGCCAGTTATAGAATTTTAGGTTTGAAATGGTTTTCTGTTGGAATTCTGCAGACAATGTTCCGCTGCCTCTTAGACTCTATGGTTGCTATTGAAAAGCCGGATGCCATGTTGATTTCTGATCATTGGTATATGACCTGCTATTGTCTGTCTGAAAGTGTTTCAGATCTTCTCTTCCCTGATAGTCTGAAATCCAGTGCTTCCATGGGTCTCTGTGTATTCATCACCCTGGATACCTTTTTAATCTAGAGACTTGTATATTTCAGTGCTGGATATTTTCTTGTGTGTTTTTCTTTTTAAAATAATAATTTCTTTTCCTTTGTTCTCTCTTTTTGAACTCCTTTTGTTTGAGGTTAGACTTTTGTTTGAGATTGATCCTCAAACCTGTTTCCTTTTTGTTTCTTTCTCTTTTTTTTTCCCCCTTCTCTCTAGTTTATTTCCCTCAATTTCAATCTACAACGCTTCTACTGGATGGTAAATTTCAACTCTCGTAGTTTTAATTTCCCAGAGCTTTTCTGTGTTTCTCTGTTCATTTTTCATGGCATCCTTGGAAGGATGCCAAGCTAAGGAGGCCAGGGGTGAATAAAAGGGGTCCAGGCTCCCAACTGTGCCCTTCTCCTCTCCCCTGGGAGCCACCACTGAGGTTCCTCATGGTTCCTCCAGTCTGGACTCTGCTGCTGCTGGTGGGGGCTGCCCATCTCAGGTAAGCTGGGCCCAGCGGGTAATGATAAACCAGGGTCAGTTGAGGGTGGCTGTAGGAATATGGAAGGGCAGAGCTGGAGGGGGTGAGCAGGCTAACTACAAAAGACCTGGAGAGAGGCCGGGCGCAGTGGCTCACACCTGTAATCCCAGCACTTTGGGAGGCTGAGGTGGGCGGATCACGAGGTCAGGAGATCAAGACCATCCTGGCCAACATGGTGAAATCCCATCTCTACTAAAAATACAAAAAATTAGCCAGGTGTGGTGGTGCACACCTGTAGTCCCAGCTACTTTGGAGGCTGAGGCAGGAGAATCGCTTGAACCTGGGAGGCAGAGTTTGCAGTGAGCCGAGATCATGCCATTGCACTCCAGCCTGGGTGACAGAGTGAGACTCCATCTCAAAAAAAAAAAAAAAAAAAAAAAAAACCTGGAGAGGAAGGGGGAAACCCGGTGGGATGGAATTGGGTTGACCTTGACTGCTGACCAGGAAGGGGGAGAGCTGCACAGGCCCAGAGCCTGGAATTAAGGGGCAGGTTCTGGGAGCAGGACAGGGCTACAATGTGAGAAGGAACAGAGGAGATGCAGAGCTGGAAGACACATCTAAGGCTAGGAGAGAAGGATCGAGGGGTCAGGCCCTCAGGAAATGGACAAGACCCAGGGTGGACCCAGCTGAGGGAGACTTAAGTATGAGGCAGCAAAGAAATGATGGATGACAGGCCGGGCGTGGCGGCTCACCCCTGTAATCCCAGCACTTTGGGAAGCCGAGGCAGGTGGATCACCTGAGGTCATGTGTTCGAGACCAGCCTGACCAACATGGTGAAACCCTGTCTGTACTAAAAATATAAAATTAGCCAGGCATGGTGGTGCATGCCTGTAATCCCAGCTACTGGGGAGGCTGAGGCAGGAGAGTCACTTGAACCCAGGAGGCAGAGGTTGCAGTGAGCCGAAATTGCACCATTGCACTCCAGCCTGGGCAACAAGAGTGAAACTCCGTCTCAAAAGAAAAAAAAAAAAAGAAAAGAAAAGAAATGATAGATGTCTTGGTGTCCTGCAGTGTGTTTGGGAGAATTTGAACAAGTAGAACTTCAACAACAAAAAACTGAGGTCTGAGCACAGTGGCTCCTACCTGTAATCCCAGCACTTTGGGAGGCCAAGGTGGGAGGATTGCATGAGGTCAGGAGGTCATGGCCAGCCTGTGCAACATAGAAAGACCCCATCTCTATAAAAAATAGAAATAAATTAGCTGGGTGTGGTGGCATGCTCCTGTAGTCCCAGCTACTGGGGAGGTTGAGGTGGGAGGATTGCTGGAGCCCAGAGGTTTGGGGCTGCAGTGAGTTGTGATTGCACCACTGCACTCTAGCCTGAGTGCCGGGGAAAAGAAAAGAAAAGAAAAAAAAAGGAAAAAAAGTCAAGTCACATACATTCACTGCATAAACACGGATCATCCTTACATGACCACTCAGAAAGCTCATAGTCACTGAATGACTTATAATTCTTATAATTCTTTTAATTCTTGATAATGACAAGAGTTGCATTTTTGCTTTCTCCAAACCACCCCCAAGGAGAGAGAAGCCTCCGGACAAGAAGCTGGTTGTTCGCAGCTCTAGGGACAACTGTGAGTTGGAAACCAGGAGTGCTAAGATTCCTCCTCCCTCCTCCGAACCCACATTCTGTCACCAGAACGCCAGTGCCTGAGTTCCTAGCAGAAGCAGCCACCTCCAGTCCCCTCCGGGCATCACAGGACTACAAAACGTGTCCTGCCAGACCAAGTCCAGCCCTCCAACCTCAGTTCATGTCCCCGACCTTGGCATTCTGTCCACTCTCCCAGACCCGAATTTCTCCTAAAAGATTCTCTCTTTCAAATCTCTGCTCTGGGCCGGGTGCTGTGGCTCACACCTTAATTCCAACACTTAGGGAGGCCGAGGTGGGAGGATGGCTTGAGGCCAGGAGTTTGAGAGCAGCCTGGGCAACACAGTAAGACTCTATCTCTACAAAAAACAAACAATTTCTGCTCTGGACCCCAAGTCTTTGTGACAGCTTTCTTTTTATTTTCTTTTTTTGAGACGGAGTCTCCCTCTGTTGCTCAGGCGGGAGTGCAGTGGCGTGATCTTGGCCTCACTGCAAAGGTCACCTCCTGGGTTCAAGCGATTCTCTTGCCTCAGCCTCCCCAGTAGCTGGGACTACAGGTGTGTGCCACCACACCCGGCTGATTTCATGGCAGCTTTCTCTAAGCATAGCAATCTTGCTACTTCCATCTCCCAGTGTGGTTCTAGGCCCTGCCCCTGTCCTCTCTGAAACCTCACAGTGACCTGTTCTTCCTAGACGTCCTCACCCAGTGTGATTTTGAGGATGACGACAAACCCCTCTGTGACTGGTCCCAAGTGTCCGCAGATGATGGAGACTGGGTTCGAGCCAGTGGGCCCTCTCCCACCGGCACCACCGGGCCTCCCGGGGGGTACCCCAATGGAGGTAAGTGGCTACGGTTTCCGGGGGACCATGAGCCGGGAGGTGTCTGGGAGGCGGGGACGGCTAGATGGAGGGAGAAGGGAGGCAACCAGAACGGAGTGCCTGGGCTCTGAGAAGGGGATGGGTGGGGGCAGCCCTCGGAGGTGACTGAGCCTCAGGGTCCTGGGCTCTGCCTCCCCCAGAGGGCAGCTATCTGCATATGGAATCCAACAACTTCCATCGTGGGGGTGTGGCCCGCCTGCGCAGCCCCAACCTATGGGAGCAAGGCCCGCTCTGCGTGAACTTCGCCTACCACATGTTTGGGCTGTCTTGGGGCGCCCAGCTCAGGCTGCTGCTGCTCTCGGGTGAAGAGGGCCGCCGCCCCCATGTGCTCTGGAAACACCGGAACACCCAGAGACCCTCCTGGATGCCCACCACCGTCACCGTGCCCGCAGGGTTCACCCTGCCCACCCGGGTAAGGCCAGGGGCAAATTGTGGGACCTCAGGGGAAATCTAGGTGTTGGGGAGCCTGGGGATGGGGGTGTGGCAAAAAGGGATTGTGGGGGCCAAGCCATCTGAAATCAGGAAGGAAACTAGGAGTCAGGAGGCCTGGCTGAGGGACTCATGGGGTTGGGTCCATTTATCCTCTTGCAGCTGATGTTTGAGGGAACACGGGGTAGCACTGCCTACCTGGACATTGCCCTGGATGCCCTCTCTATTCGCCGGGGCTCCTGCAATCGCGGTGAGTCCCTGTCCCTCCTCCTCCCACCGCCTGCCCTCGGACCCTTTTCTCTCTGCCCTTGCACAACGACCCAGGGTGGCAGGAGCAGTTCATGGACCAGGAGTCTAGTTGCTTCCTCTGCCTCTGCCCTCCACGCCAGAGGCAGAGATCACGCCACCGCACTCCAGACTGGGTGACAGAACAAGACTCTGCCTCAAAAAAAAAAAAAAAAAAAAGATGAAGAATGAAAGGTGCCAGAGAAAGGACATGAGGAGCTGGCTGTACTGGGTCTGCCAGGTGGAGCTTGTAGGGCTTTGACTCTGGTAGCAGCCACGCCTAAAGAGAGGTCTCCTCCGCCCAGCACTGTGGCTCAGGCCTGTAATCCAAGCACCTTGGGAGGCCAAGGTGGGAGGATGGTGTGGGGCCAGGAGTTTGAGATCAGCCTGGGCAACACAGGGAGACCCCCATGTCTACAAAAGAATTTATTTATTTATCTATTTGAGACAGAATTTCACTCTTGTCACCCAGGCTGGATGCAGTGGCGTGATCTCGGCTCACTGCAACTTCCGCCTCTTGGGTTCAAATGATTCTCCTGCCTCAGTCTCCCAAGTAGCTGGGATTACAGGTGCCCACCACCATGCCTGGCTAATTTTTGTATGTTTAGTAGAGCTGGGGTTTCATTGTGTTGGCAAGGCTGTTCTAGAACTCTTGACGTCAGGTGATCTGCCCACCTCAGCCTCCCAAAATGCTGAGATTACGGGCTTAAGCCACCGCGCCTGGCCAAAAACTTTTTAAAAATTAGCCGCGTTGGCCGGGCACGGTGGCTCAAGCCTGTAATCTCAGCACTTTGGGAGGCCGAGATGGGCGGATCATGAGGTCAGGAGATTGAGACCATCCTGGCTAACATGGTGAAACCCCGTCTCTACTAAAAAATAGAAAAAACTAGCCGGGTGAAGTGGCGGGTGCCTGTAGTCCCAGCTACTCGGGAGGCTGAGGCAGGAGAATGGCGTGAACCCGGGAGGCAGAGCTTGCAGCGAGCTGAGATCCGGCCACTGCACTCCAGCCTGGGCGACAGAGCGAGACTCCGTCTCAAAAAAAAAAAAAAAAAAATTAGCTGGGCGTGGTGGTGCCACCTGTAGTCTTAGCTACTCAAGAGGCTGAGGTGGGAGGACTGCTTGAGTTCAGGAGTTCGAGGCTGCAGTGAGCTATGATTACACCACTGTACTCTTAGCCTGGGTGACAGAGACCCTGTCTCTAAAAAAGAAGAAAATATTATATCTTCCCTTCTTTCTTTCCTCTCAGTCTGTATGATGCAAACATGCAGCTTTGACATTCCAAATGACCTCTGTGACTGGACCTGGATCCCAACTGCCTCCGGGGCCAAGTGGACTCAGAAGAAAGGGTCGTCGGGAAAGCCAGGCGTGGGGCCTGATGGCGACTTCTCTAGCCCTGGCAGTGAGTAGTGGCCATGCTTCTGTCCGTTGACTTTCTGGGCACCACGCACCCTACTGTAATTGCCCTGGG
Organism: Theropithecus gelada; assembly: GCF_003255815.1. NCBI lineage: Eukaryota > Metazoa > Chordata > Mammalia > Primates > Cercopithecidae > Theropithecus > Theropithecus gelada. The sequence continues at coordinate 12,525,810 of NC_037670.1, read as the reverse complement.
ACGGTCTGGCATGAACACCTACAGCTTCAAGCCTCTTATCAGCTCAAGTTTCACGCAGGAAGCTGATTTCAAGAACCCAGCCAGCCTCCCCCACCATCGCCCTACAAGCTCTACCTGGCACACCCAATACAGCCAGCTCCTCATCTCCTTTCTCTGGCACCTTTCATTCTTTTTTTTTTTTTTTTTTTTTTTTGAGGCAGAGTCTCATTCTATCACCCAGTCTGGAGTGCAGTGGCGTGATCTCTGCTCACTGCAACCTCTGCCTCCTAGGTTTAAGCAATTCTCCTGCCTCAACCTCCCGAGTAGCTGGGACTACAGGCATGCACCACCACACCCGGATAATTTTTGTAGTTTTGGTAGAGACAGAGTTTCACCATGCTGGCCAGGCTGGTCTCGAACTCCTGACCTCAAGTGATCCACCTGCCTCAGCCTCCCAAATGCTGGGATTACAGGCATGAGTCATTGCTTCTGGCCCCTTTCATTCTTCATTCATTCAAGAAATGCTGAGCACCTACAATATGCCAGCTGCTGTCCTAGGCACTTGAGATACCCCAGTGTACAAAACAGACAAGGAAGAGTAGGGTGGGGTAGTGGGGGACAGTTACCTAAACAAAGTAAATATAGTTATAAAGTGAGCAGTGCCACTGGGAAAATAAAAAGTTGAACAAGTTTGGAGCCAAGTGCACTGGCTCACGCCTGTAATCCCAGCACTTTGGGAAGGTGAGACGGGAGGATCACCTCAAGTGATACGTCCACTTCGGCCTCCCAAAGCGCTGGGATTACAGGCATGAGACACTGAACCCAGCCGTGAGTTATCAATTATTTATTTATTTATTTCTGAGACAGAGTCTCGCTCTGTCTCCCAGGCTGGAGTGCAGTGACTTGATCTCAGCTCACTGCAACCTCTGCCGCCCAGGTTCAGTTGATTCTCCTACTTCAGCCTCCTGAGTAACTGGGACTACAGGTGTGCACCACCATGCCCAACTAATTTTTGTATTTTTAGTAGAGATGGGGTTTCCCTATGTTGGCCAGGCTGGTCTCGAACTCCTGACCTCAGGTGATCCATCCACCTCGGCCTCCCAAAGTGCTGGGATTATAGGCGTTGAGCCACTGTGCCCGTGCGAGTTATCAATTTTAAATGGGCTGGTCAGAGTAGGTCACATTTAGGACACATTTGAGCACGAACTTGAAAAAGGTGAGGGAGTAAGGCCTGAAAATTATCAGGGGTAGAGAAGGACATTCCAGGCTGAGGGGCCAGCTGTGCGAAGGTCCTGAGGTAGCAGTGGGGCTGTCAGGGAAGGAGGGGATCAAGGTACAGCAAACAGCCATGTGGCCGGGATGAAGAGGGTGACCTGAGATCCACAGGAGAGGCAGATCACATAGAGCCTTAAAGGCCATTGTCAGGACTGTGGCTTTTCTGTTCTATGTCAATGGGGAGCTTTTGCAGGATTTTGAGCAATTATTTGATCTGACTTATTTTTAAAGGATTTTTTTGTGTTGCGAATCCACTGAGAACAGGCAAGGTGGATGCAGAGAGGCTGTTTAGGAGTCTTTTGCAAAAATCCAGGCCATATTCTTTCTTTCTTTCTTTTTTTTTTTTTGAGACGGAATCTTGCTCTGTCGCCAGGCTGGAGTGCAGTGGTACGATCTCGACTCACTGCAACCTCTGCCTTCTGGGTTTAAGCGATTCTCCTGCCACAGCCTCCCGAGTAGCTGGGATTACAGGCATGTGTCACCATGCCTGGCTAATTTTTGTATTTTTAGTAAAGATGGGGTTTCATCATGTTGGTCAGGGCGGTCTCAATCTTCTGACCTCGTGATCCACCCACCTTGGCCTCTCAAAATGCTGGGATTACAGGCATGGGTCACTGTGCCTGGCTGATATTCTTTCTTTCTGTACACCCTAGTCTATCCCTAGCTTCTTTCCAATACCTCCCTGTGCTCGCAGCTGAGCTTCTTTCTCTTTCTACTGTTGACTTCTTCCTTTTCTCGCTCACACAACATTCACTTTCTCTCTCAATCTTGTCCACACAGCCCACATTTCAACCCCTCACTCAAGAGGTCAAGCACAGAGGGTTCTGCTCCCTAATTTCCTTTCTGAGTTTACACTTCTTAATTTTGAATTTAAAAAAATGTTTTTAAAAACTAAGCCAGGTGCAGTAGCTCATGGCCTGTAATCCCAGAACTTTGGGAGGCCGAGGTGGGCAGATCACTTGAGGCCAGGAGTTCAAGACCAGCCTGGGACAAATAGTGAGATCTTGTCTCTACAAAAAATACAAAAATTAGCCCAGCGTGGTGGCACACACCTGTAGTCCCAGATACTCGGGAGGCTGACGTGGGAGGATCGCCTGAGCCTGGGAAGTGGAGGTTGCAGTGAGCTGTGATTGCACCACTGTACTCCAGCCTGGGCAACAGAGTGAGATTGTGTCTCAAAATAAATAAATAAATAAATAAAAATAGGATGGGGTCTTGCTACATTGCCCAGGCTGGTCTCAAACTCTGGGCCTCAAGCCATCCTCCTGCCTCGGTCTCTGAAAGTGCTTGAAGTACAGGTGTGAGCTGTCATGCCCGGCCTATATCTCTTTGTTCTTCTTTTTCCCTTAATATTTCTTCTTCCTCAATCTGTTTCCTCCCTTCCACCTTACCATTTTCACATTTTCTTTTATTTTCTTTATTTGTAAAGATGGGGTCTTGCTATGTTGCCCAGGCTGGTCTTGGACTCCTGGCCTCAAGTGATCCTCTTGCCTCTGCCATATTTTCTTTTCTGTTCTTCCCCATATTTTCCTCTCTCCACTCCATTAGTGTCCACTCCGACTCCTGCCCTCCTGTCTCTGATGTTTCCTGCTGCCTAAACTTTGTCTTCTAGAAGGGCTCTGGCCAGGTGTGGTAGCTTATGCCTGTAATCCCAGCACTTTGGGAGGTGGAGGCAGGCAGATCACCTGAGGTCAGGAGTTTGAGACCAGCCTGGCCAACATAGCAAAACCCTGTCTCTACTACAAATACAAAAAATTAGCTGGACGTGGTGGTGTGCGCCTGTAATCCTGTAATCCCAGCTACTCAGGAGGCTGAAGCAGAAGAATTGCTTGAACTTGGGAGGCGGAGATAGTGCCACTGCACTCCAGCCTGGACAACAGAGTGAGACTCCGTCTCAATAAAAATAAATAAGTAAATAAATAAATAAATAAGGTCTTAAGAAGCCCTGGTCCCACCTTCGCTAAGCCGGCCAGCCCTCTCTGCCACCCCTCAGCATTTTAAAATTATGTACTGTGGACTGTGCCCAGGAGCTTCAGTAAATGCTGGCTGGCCTTTTGGCTTTTTATTTTTCCTTTTTCTCCCTTTCCATTTCCATCTTGCTCGCTTCCTTATATTTTCTTCGCCTTTCACTTTTTTTTTCTCCCATTTCTCCTCTTCCGTTTCTCATATCTCCTCGATTTTATTTTCTTTCTTTCTTTCTTTTTTTTTGGATACAGAGTCTCGTTCTGTTGCCCAGGCTGGAGTGCGGTGGCGCGATCTCAGCTCACTGCAACCTCTGTCTCCCGAGTTCAAGCGATTCTCCTGCCTCAGCCTCCCGAGTAGCTGGGATTACAGGTGCCTGCCACCACACTCGGCTAATTTTTGTATTTTTAGTAGAGACGGGGTTTCGCATGTTGGCCAGGCTGGTCTTGAACGCCGGACCTCAGGTGATCCACCTGCCTCGGCCTCCCAAAGTGCCGGGATTACAGGCGTGAGCCACTGCACTCAGCCGTGAGTTACCAATTATTTATTTATTTATTTCTGAGACAGAGTCTCGCTCTGTCTCCCAGGCTGGAGTGCAGTGACTTGATCTCAGCTCACAGCAACCTCTACCGCCCAGGTTCAATTGATTCTCCTACTTCAGCCTCCGGAGTAACTGGGACTACAGGTGTGCACCACCATGCCCAATTAATTTTTGTATTTTTAGTAGAGATGGGGTTTCCCTATGTTGGCCAGGCTGGTCTCGAACTCCTGACCTCAGGTGATCTGCCCGCCTCGGTCTCCCAAAGTGCTGGGATTACAGGCGTGAGCCACTGCGCCAGCCCGTCTCCTTGATTTCTCTTTCACCATTTCCCCACTTCCTTTCCTTTCCCTTCCCTCTTCCTTCCCGGTTGTTTCCTTTCTCTCCTTCCTCCTGCCCATTCCCGCCATTCCAGCCTCTTCGTCGCCGCTCAGGATCACACCTTCCGCAGGAGTGAGCGCGCACCAGGCAGGACCGAGCGCGCGCCAGGCGTGACTCCCTGGGACTCGGGCGCGAGCACGCACGCGAGCGCGCTCCCCACGAGTTGGCAGCCGCTTACATTTTCCTCTTCGCTACCAGTTGCGTCACCTAGCGAGGTCCACGCTGATTGGCTGTCTGAGCTGGGGGCCGAGGTGGTGTTGGGTGAGAGGGGGTTTGCCGCTTGGGGGTCTGTGTCAGAGCCGCTGTGACTCTCACCAGTTTGTATGAATAGGTTATGTCCAGCGGGTAAAGAAAAGGAAGAGGCAACCAGGTGTAGTGGCTCAAGCCTGTACTTGAGCACTTTGGGAGGCCAAGGCGAGAGGATTGCTTGAGGCCAGGAGACCAAGACTCGCCTGGGCAACATAGTGAGACCCCATCTCTTAAAAAAAAAAATTAGCTGGGCATAGTGGTGTGCACCTGGAGTCCCAGCTACTCGGGAGGCTGTGGCAAGATGATTGCTTGAGCCCAGGAGTTTGAGACCTATGCCACTACACTTTAGCCTGGACAACAGAGCCATACCCTGTCTCAGAAAAGAAAAAAGAAAAAAAGGAACAGGCTATGACTCTAGTGGACCTTAAGAGTTAGCACCCAGGCCAGACGTGATGGCTCATGACTGTAATCCCTTGGGAAGCCAAGGTGGGTGGATCATTTGAGCCTAGGAGTTCAAGACCAGCCTGGGCAATGTGGGGAAACCCCATCTTTAAAAAAAAAAAAAGAAAAATTAGCAGGGCTTGGTGGCGCACACCTGTAGTCCCAGCTACTTAAGGAGGCTGAGGCGGGAGGACCACCTGAGCCCGGGGAGGTTGAGTCTGCAGTGAACCATGAGAGCCATGATTGTGCCACTGCACTCCAGCCTGGGCAACAGAGTGAGACTGTCTCAAAAACAAAAACAAAACAACAACAACAAAAAAAAAGAGTTAACACCCAAAGGACAAAGTTCTAGTTGCTGCTTTGGAGAAGGTGTCTGGCGTTTCCCATGGCAGCGCCGGGTCCTTACCCAGCCCAAGTATTTCTGGGAAAGTCAAAGACCTCAGTCAGTTGGCATAGGACTACATTGGCACTGCCTGATTCCAGGCTGCTGTTGGGGCTCCCCAGGGACAAGTCCCCAGCCTCCTCAGGGCCCTATCTCTGCTGCCATCTTCCCTCAGTTCCATCCACCTCAATTCCCTGGCCTTTTGCTTCACAGGTGGCCACTACATGCTCCTGGACCCCAAGAATGCCAGACCCGGGCAGAAAGCTGTCCTTCTGAGTCCCGTGAGCCCGTCCTCCGGCTGTCTGAGCTTTTCCTTCCACTACGTCCTCCGGGGCCAGTCTCCTGGTGCAGCCCTCCACATTTATGCTTCCGTCTTGGGTTAGAGCGGAGAATTCACGGGATTTACACTGACTGGGCGCATCTCCCAGGGTTGGCTTGATGGGGAAACATGGGGCATCCCTCAGGGTCTAGGGAGGTCTGGAATATGTGTGAGATTATTCCATGAAGTGGAAATCATGGCTGGGAGGGCTCTTTGGGAGGCCGAGGCGGGCAGATCACGAGGTCAGGAGATGGAGACCATCCTGGCCAACATGGTGAAACCCTGTCTCTACTAAAAATACAAAAATTAGCTGCCTGTAGTCCCAGCTACACAGGAGGCTGAGGCAGGAGAATCGCTTGAACCGGGGGGGGCGGAGGTTGCAGTGAGCTGAGATCGTGCCACTGCACTCCAGCCTGGCGACAGAGTGAGACTCCGTCTCAAATAAAAAAGAAGGTTGTGCTGGCCTGGCACAGTGACTTACGCCTGTAATCCTGCACTTTGGGAGGCTGAGGCTGGTGGATCACTTGAGGTCAGGAGTTTGAGACCAGCCTGGCCAACATAGAGAAACCTTGTCTCTACTAAAAATACAAAAATTAACCAGGTGTTGTGGCACACGCCTGTAATCTCAGCTACTCAAGAGGCTGAGGTAAGAGAATCGCTTGAACCTAGGAGACAGAAGTTGCAGTGAGCCAGGATAGTGCCACTGCACTCCGGCCTGGGCAACAGAGCAAGACTCCATCTCAAAAAATAATAATGATAAATAAATAAAATAAAAAAGAAGATTGTGCTTTCATTTGGCGGTAATGGTCCCCAACTATACCCTCTGCTCCTCATCCTCCTGGGTATAGTTCAAAGTCATTTCCCAGTCCCCTTAAGCTCACTTCTCCCTCCGATTCCTTTCACTACAGGGAGCATCCGGAAACACACTCTCTTCTCAGGACAACCTGGGCCCAACTGGCAGGCTGTTTCTGTCAATTATACAGCCGTGGGACGGATACAGGTACAGAGAAGCAAGGGGTCAGGTCCTTGCACATGGTAGGCACACCCAATGTTGAAATAAATTGAGGGGCGTGGTGCTGTGGCTCATGCCTGTATTCCCAATACTTTGGGAGGCTGAGGAGGGAGGATTGCTTCAGGACAGGAGTTCAAGACCAGCCTGGGCAACATAGCAAGACCCCATCTCTACAAAAAAATACAAAAATTAGGTGGGCATACTTGGGAAGCTGAGGTGGGAGGATCATTTGAGCCCTGGAGATCAAGGTTGCAGTGAGCTATGATCGCACCACTGTGCTCCAGCGTGGAAAAGAGAGCAAGACCCTGTCTGGGAAAAAAAAAAAATGAGGCTGGGTGCGGTGGCTCAAGCCTGTAATCCCAGCACTTTGGGAGGCCGAGAATGGTGGATCACGAGGTCAGGAGATCGAGGCCATCCTGGCTAACACGGTGAAACCCCGTCTCTACTAAAAAATACAAAAAACTAGCCGGGCGAGGTGGTGGGCGCCTGTAGTCCCAGCTACTCGGGTGGCTGAGGCAGGAGAATGGCTTAAACCTGGAAGGTGGAGCTTGCAGTGAGCTGAGATCCGGCCACTGCACTCCAGCCTGGGTGACAGAGCGAGACTCCGTCTCAAAAAAAAAATAAAAAAGAAATGAATTGAGGGTCTGGGACAGGGAGTAGGGATTCTGGGTCGTGGAATGGAGCCGAGTCAGATCAGGGGCTTAGGGGTATGGGCTGTGTGCTGACTCCCAGCCCATCTCCCTTTTTCTCCAGTTCACCGTGGTGGGCGTTTTTGGAAAGACCCCAGAGCCAGCTGTGGCAGTCGATGCAACCAGCATTGCTCCTTGTGGGGGTGAGAACAGGCCCTGGGAGGCCCGGATCTCTCAGAATCCGGGGTGGGCTGGGAGAGGGCTGGAGAGCATCACTCAACTTGCTTAAATATCCTATTTTGATCCCCCAGAGGGCTTTCCTCAGTGTGACTTTGAAGACAACGCCCATCCCTTCTGTGACTGGGTCCAGACTTCCGGGGATGGTGGACACTGGGCCGTCGGACATAAAAATGGACCCGTCCACAGCATGGGCCCCGTGGGAGGTTTCCCTAATGCAGGTGAGGAGATTGAAGAGCGCTTGCGCCAAGGAATCACTCAGTCTGCTCCCAGGTAGTGGGCTGGCTGCTGTGACTGGTGGGAGAAGCTGTTTCGGGCGGGGGAAGATCAGTCCACAGGTGTTTATTCGGAAGTTGCCATGGTACCAGAACTGTGGAGATAGCAGAGTAACTTAAAGATTCTCAGGGCGGGGGGATCACTGAAATCCTAAGAAAACCCGGGCAATCTCACTTCATGGAGCCCAAGGCTTCAAAACCCACCACCTCATTTTCAGTCTAGACATTTATGAGTGGCTCATGCCTGCAATTCCAGCACTTTGGGAGGCTGAGGTGGGAGGATTGCTTGGGCCCAGGAGTTTGAGCTCAGCCTGGGCAACATAGTGAGAACCCCATCTTTAGAAAAAAAAAAATATATATATATATATACACACACACACACATATATATATATATTTTAAATTAGCCAGATGTGGTGGCGTGTGCTTGTAGTCCCACTTACTTGCGAGGGTGACGTGGGAGGATCGCTTGAGCTCAGGAGTCGAGGCTGCAGTGAGCTGTGATTGAACCAGTGCGCTCCAGCCTGGGCAACAGAGTGAGACCTTGTCTCTAAAAAATAAAAATAAAAAAATAGGCCAGGCATGGTGGCTCACACCTTTAATTCCAGCACTTTGGGAAGCCGAGGCAGGTTGATCACTTGAGGTCAGGAGTTCGAGACCAGCCTGGGCAACATGGTGAAACCCTGACTCTACTAAAAATATATAAAAATTAGCCAGGAGTGGTGGTGTGCACCTGTAGTCCCAGCTACTCAGGAGGCTGACGCAGGAGAACCGCCTGACCCCAGGAGGTGGAGACTTCAGTGAGCTGAGATCACACCACTGCATTCCAATCAGGGCAACAGAGTGAGATTCCGTCTTACAAAAATATAAAAAGAAATAATTTTTTAAAAAGACAATAATGAGGGCAGGGTGCAGTGGCTCACACATGTAATTCCAGTGCTTTGGGAGGCTGAGGCGGGTGGATCACTTGAGGCCAGGAGTTTGAGACTAGCCTGGCCAACATGGTGAAACCCCACCTCTACCAAAAACGCAAAAATTAGCCAGACATGGTGGTGCACACTTGTAATCCCAGCTACTTGGGAGGCTGAGGCAGGAGGATCGCTTGAACCTGGGAGGTGGAGGTTGTAGTGAGCTGAGATCGTATCACTGCACTCTAGCCTGGGTAACAGCCTGGGTAACACACACACACACACACACACACACACACACACGCGTGACATTAATGAATGTAATCTAGGTTGCTGGTTTGCTTCTCTGTTTTGTTTTTTTGTTTTTTTGTTTTTTTTTTTTTGAGATGGAGTCTTACTCTGTCACCAGGCTGGAGTGCAGGTGTGATCTCGGCTCATTGCAACCTCCACCTCCCGGGTTCAAGTGATTCTCCTGCCTCAGCCTCCCGAGTAGCTGGGATTACAGGCACGCACCACCACACCTGGCTAATTTTTGTATTTTTAGTAGAGACGAGTTTTACCATGTTGGCCAGGATGGTCTTGATCTCTTGACCTCGTGATCGGCCGGCCTCGGCCTCCCAAAGTGCTGGGATTACAGGCGTGAGCCACTGTGCATGGCCGCTTTTCCCTTTCTTTGTGACCCCACCTTCTTTAGTTAGATGTCTAAAATGAGCAGAAAAAATAATGCTATGACCTGGGGAATTTGAGTGTTTGCTCAGATCCCTGTTCAGAAAGCAAAGCTTCGCTAAAGCAGCAGTTGGTATGTCCTGTGCAGAGTTCTTATCTTGCCTGTTCCCTTCCTTTGCCCAGGGGGTCACTATATCTACCTTGAGGCTGACAAGTTCTCCCAGGCAGGGCAGTCGGCCAGACTGGTGAGCCGGCCCTTCTGCGCCCCGGGTGACATCTGCGTGGAGTTCGCGTACCACATGTATGGCCTTGGGGAGGGTACTATGCTCGAACTCCTCCTGGGAAGTCCTGCGGGGAGCCCTCTGATTCCTCTCTGGAAACGCCTGGGGTCTCAGCGCCCTTACTGGCAGAACGCCTCCGTCACCATCCCCTCAGGACACCAACAGCCCATGCAGGTGAGAGACAGAGGCGGGGGTCCTGTCTGTGTGGGGTGACAGGGCCAATGCCTGGGATCTGGGGGCGCCACCAGTGCTGAAGAGGTGGAGAACTGGAAAGAGAGCCAAGAAAAGGGGAACTTCATGTTACGGAAAGTGAGAAAGGGGCCGGGACAGGGCTGGACCGTTGAGGCTGGAACAAGGTGACATTTTGGCAGAGGACAGACTCTATGCCCAGCGGAATCACAGAGTTGCTGGAGATTCATTTTTGTTTCTCTCTCCATCTTTCTCCCTTGTCGCCTTCAGCTGATTTTCAAGGCCATCCGGGGCAGCAACATGGCCTTTGTGGTTGCTATGGGTTTCATCTTGATCAATCCTGGGACTTGTCCAGGTAAGACCAAAGCCCAGGCTCCAGGAAGGGGGCAGTGCCCTGAGATCACCATTCCCCAGGGTTCTCTCTATGACCTGCTTAAAATGCAGGTCCTGGCCGGGTGCGGTGGCTCAAGCCTGTAATCCCAGCACTTTGGGAGGCCGAGACGGGCGGATCACGAGGTCAGGAGATCGAGACCATCCTGGCTAACACGGTGAAACCCTGCCTCTACTAAAAAATATAAAAAACTAGCCAGGCGAGGTGGCGGGCGCCTGTAGTCCCAGCTACTCGGGAGGCTGAGGCCGGAGAATGGCGTCAACCCGGGAGGCGGAGCTTGCAGCGAGCTGAGATCCGGCCACAGCACTCCAGCCTGGGTGACAGAGCAAGANAAAAAAAAAAAAAAAAAAAAAAAAAAAAAGGCGGGTCCTCCCTGGAGCCCGAATTCTCACCCCGCTGGCTTTATTTTCCATCTTCTACCCACCTCTCCTTCCCCTGCACTTCAAGATGTTTGCCTGGGTGAATGTGGCTTAGATACCATGGATTTTGGGGGCTGGATCCAGAACTCCTTCCTTCCCCTGCAATCTTGAAAGTCAGACCCATATCCTATTCATTTTTGCTTTTCTCGTACCCAGCACAATATCTGACATATATTACTGTTTGTTGAGTGAATGAAGGTTGGGGGTTGGGAGTAGAAAGAAAGGTGTAAATAAGTCGCCCATTGGAGCCCACTCCAATTAGATGGTAGTGAAGAGGGTGGTGGTATGGTTTTGACTAAACTCCAGGGATTCTTTTTTTTTTTCTTTTCAGTAAAAATGCTACCAGAGCTTCCTCCTATATCTCCAGTTTCTTCCACTGGCCCTTCTGAAACCACCGGCCTCACAGAAAACCCTACAGTTTCCATAGAAAAACCCACCGTCACCACAGAAAAGCCCACAGTCCCCAAAGAAAAGCCCACCATTCCTGCAGAAAAACCCACCATTCCCACAGAAAAACCCACCATCCCTACCGAAGAGCCCTCTTTCCCCACAGAAAAACCCACCATCCTCACAGAAGAGCCCACCATTCCCACAGAAAAACCCACCACTCCCTCAGAAAAACCCACCATCCCTACCGAAGAGCCCTCTTTCCCCACAGAAAAACCCACCATCCCCACAGAAGAGCCCACCATTCCCACAGAAAAACCCACCATTTCCACAGAAAAGCCCACCATTTCCACAGAAAAGCCCACCGTCCCCGCAGAAGAGCCCACTACCACCACTGAGGAGACCACCATCTCCACAGAAGAGGCTGCCATCCCCACAGAAAAACCCACTGTCCCCATGGAAAAACCCACTATCCCCACTGAAGAAACCACCACCTCCATTGAAGAGACTACCATCTCCGTAGAAAAACCCACCATCCCCACGGAAAAACCCACTATCCCCACGGAAAAACCCACCATCTCCATTGAAGAGACTACCATCTCCATAGAAAAACCCACCATCCCCACAGAAAAACCCACCATCCCCACGGAAAAACCCACTATCCCCACGGAAAAACCCACCATCTCCATTGAAGAGACTACCATCTCCACAGAAAAACCCACCATCCCCACAGAAAAACCCACCATCCCCACAGAAAAACCCACCATCTCCACAGAAAAACCCACCATCTCCACAGAAAAACCCACCATCCCCATTGAAGAGACTATCATCTCCACAGAAAAACCCACCATCCCCACAGAAAAACCCATCCCCACAGAAAAATCCACCATCTCCACAGAAAAACCCACCATCTCCACAGAAAAACCCACCACCCCCACAGAAAAACCCACCACCCCCACAGAAAAACCCACCATTCCCACGGAAAAGCCCACCATCCCCACGGAGAAACCCACCATCCCCACAGAAAAACCCACCATCCCCACAGAAAAACCCACCATCCCCACGGAGAAACCCACCATCTCCACAGAAAAACCCACCACCCCCACAGAAAAACCCACCATTCCCACGGAAAAGCCCACCATCCCCACGGAGAAACCCACCATCCCCACGGAAAAAACCACCATCTCCCCAGAAAAACCCACCATCCCCACGGAAAAACCCGCCATCCCCACAGAGAAGCTCACAGCCCTGAGGCCACCCCATCCCAGTCCCACAGCCACTGGGCTGGCAGCCTTGGTGATGTCTCCACATGCTCCAAGTGCCGCTATGACCAGTGTGATCCTAAGCACTAACACAACCCCCAGACCCAATACAGGTATGAGGTGGATGGAGTGTGGGCCAAGGCTGAATGTGAGAGAGAGTGACTAGGAGAGAGTCAGGGAAAGGGATGCTTCTGGTAGAAAGCTTCTAGTTGCTTCTAGATGCTTCTAGTGCTCTCAGGGCAGAGCTGAAGCAGTCCATGGTGACTTCAGAGGAAATGGGGAGGACTGCCCAGAGTGAGAGGGATGGCAGGGCTGGAGTGGGTGGGGGTGTCAGGACCCAGCCACGAGGCTTCCTTCTCCTTGTTTGTTATTGAGATATAATCCATATTTCATAAAATTCACCCTTTTAAAGTGTACAATTCTAGACCGGGCATGGTGGCTCACACCTATAATCCCAGCACTTTGGATTGGGGCCAAGGCAGGAGAGTTGCTTGAGCACAGGAGTTCGAGACCAGCCTAGGCAACATACATAGCAAGAGCCTGTCTCCACTTTAAAATGGAAAAAAAATAAAAATAAAAAAATTAGCTGGGTGTGGTGGTGCACACCTGTAGTCCCAGCTACTCGGGAGGCTGAGGTGGGAGGATCGCTTGAGCCTGGGAGGTTGAGGCTGTAGCAAGCCATGACTGGGTCACTGTACTTTAGCCTGGGCAACAGAACGAGACCCCATCTTAAAAAAAAAAAAAAAGCAAAAGCAATTCTATGGTTTCTAGTGTATTCCCAAGGTTGTGCAACCATTATCACTTTCTAATCCAGACATTTTCTTCACTCCAAAAAGAAACCCTGTACCTATTAGCAGTCCTCACTCCACCTTCCCCCAGCCCCTGGCAACCACAAATTTCTTTCCTTTATCCATGGATTTGCCAGTTCTGGACAGTTCATACAAATGGAATCATGCAATATGTGAACCTTTATGTTTAGCTTCTTTCACTGAGTGTAATGTTTTCCGGGCCATCCATACTGTAGCATGCATCAGGACTTAATTCCTTTAAAAAAAGTATTTCTTATTGTTTATATTTTTGAGACAGGGTCTCGCTCTGTCACGCAGGCTGGAGTGCAGTGGCGTGATCTCGGCTCACTGCAACCTCCGCCTCTGGGGCTCAAGCAACTATCCTGTTTCAGTCTCCTGAGTAGCTGGGGCCACAGGCCTGCACCACCAGGACCGGCTAATTTTTGTATTTTTAGTAGAAACGGGGTTTCACCATGGTGGCCAGGCTGGTCTTGACCTCCCAAAGTCCTGGGATTACAGGGGTGTAATCCTGTAATTACACTTCAGTCTCGGCCTCCCAAAGTCTTGGGATTATAGGGGTGAGCCACTGTGTCCGGCTCTAGGGTTTCACCCTGTTGGCCAGGCTGTTCTTGAACTCCTGGCCTCAAGTGATTCGCCTGCCTCGGCTTCCCAAAGTGCCGGGATTACAGGTGTGAGCCACCGCGCCCAGCCTAAAATTGTTTTATTTTTAAATTTGTTTTGTAGGGATGGGTCTCACTACGTTGCACAGGCTGGTCTCAAACTCCTGGCCTCAAACAATCCTCCCACCTCAGCCTCCCAAAGTGCTGGGATTATAGGTGTGAGCCACCACACCCAGCCTTCAGGCCTTTTTATGGCTGAATAATACGGTCCTGTTTCCTAGAGAAGAACTTGAGTTTGGGGGTAGAGGAGAGACAGGGAGACTCCCTGAGAAAGCTGTGGAATGAAAGCATGACACAGGCTGTTTTCTCCTTAGAGCGCTGCCCCCCAAATGCACACTACGAATCCTGTGCTTGTCCTGCTTCGTGCAAGAGTCCCAGGCCTAGCTGTGGGCCGCTCTGTCGGGGGGGCTGTGTCTGCAACCTTGGCTTTTTGTTTAGTGACAACCACTGCATCCAGGTCTCTTCCTGCAATTGCTTCTACAACAACAACTACTATGAGGTAAGCCCCTCGGGATGCTCTGGTCCCATGAGGGAGATTGATGGCAGAACACCTGGGTGCCAGCTCCATCTGCTCCCCAGGTGAAGGAACGGGGATCATCGGATAGTCCCAAGGGGTCAGCTCAGAAGCAATGGTTACACGACAGCGAAGTTTTTCATTCATTTCTTTTTTTTTGAGACAGGGTCTCGCTCTGTCGCTCAGGCTGGAGTACAGTGGCATGATAGTGGCTCACTGCACTTCCTGGGCTCCAGTGATCCTCCCACCTCAGCCTCCCAAGTAGCTGGGACTACAGGCACATGCCACCATGCCCAGCTAATTTTTGTATTTTTGGTAGAGACAAGGTTTCACTACGTTGCCCAGGCTGGTCTTGAAATCCCGAGTTCAAGCAATCCTCCTGCCTCAGCCTCCCAAAGTGCTGGGATTGTAGGCATAAGCCACTGTGTCTGGCTTGCCACATTTAGTTTTTTCTTTTTTGAGACAAAATCTCGCTCTGTCACCCAGGCTGGAGTGCAGTGGCACGATCTCAGCTCACTACAACCTCCACCTCCTGGGTTCAAGCAATTCTCTGCCTCAGCCTCCCAAGTAGCTGGGATAACAGGCTCACGCCACCATGCCCGGCTAATTTTTGTTATTTTTAGTAGAGATGGGGTTTCACCATACATTCTTTACCTCTTTAAATCTTTTATCCGTATTTATAAAGTGTACACAATAAGATTTTCTACCTCATATAAGATTGTTGCAAAGACGAAATTAAGTCCTAACACATACAATTACTTAATAAGTTAATTATTATCATTAGCAATTTATGATAAATACATGCAACCTATTAATTAAAAGTGCATTAAAGGGCCCGGCACGGTGACTCACACCTGTAATCCCAATACTTTAGGAGGCCGAAGTGGAGGGACTGCTTGCTTGAGCCCAGCAGTTTGAGGCTGCAGGGGGCTATGATTGCACCACTGCACTCCAGCCTGAGTGACAGAGAGACCCTGTCTCTAAAAAAAAAAAAAAAAGTGTGCATTAAGTAATTCATTAATGTCCAGAGCCTCTTCTCAGCTCCAGGTGTTCTTCTTCCCATTGACATTACAGCTTCTGCTTGTCCCTTTTGGGACTATTATTTCCTTCCCTTGCCCCCTTTAACCAGTCTCCTGGGTCTCTCTGAGTTGCTGCTGAGATTAGCTTCAGCCACAGCCTGGGCAGAAAGATCTGTTACAACCATTGGCACCAAGAGGCTCTTCCCTCTGCCCTAGGAGGCGTGTATTCACTTCTTTTTTTTTCTTTTCTTTTCTTTTCTTTTGGTGGGGGGGCAAACTATTCACTCACTGTCCTCTATTGATGCAAAAACCATTCTAGCCGTTTTTGTTTGTTTGATTTTGAGACAGAGTTTCGCTCTTGTTGCCCAGGCTGGAATGCAGTGGCGCCATCTCCACTCACCACAACCTCTTCTTCCCGGGTTCAAGCAATTCTCCTGCCTCAGCCTCCCAAGTAGCTGGGATTACAGGCATGAGCCACCACGCCCGGCTAATTTTGTATTTTTGGTAGAGACAGGGTTTCTCCATGTTAGTCAGGCTGGTCTCGAACTCCCGACCTCAGGCGATCCACCCGCCTTGGCTTCCCAAAGTGCTAGGATTACAGGCGTGAGCCTCCGCACCTGGCTGTGTTCACTTCTAATAGGTTCATTTATGCATTCAAGAAATGTTTGTTTAGTACTTTCTTCAAAGGTTTTTTTTTTTTTTTTTTTTTTTTTTGAGATGGAGTCTCGCTCTTGTTGCCCAGGCTGGAGTGCAATGGCGCCATCTCCACTCACTACAACCTCCTCTTCCTGGGTTCAAGCAATCCTCCTGCCTCAGCCTCCCAAGTAGCTGGGATTATAGGCATGAGCCACCACGCCCAGCTAATTTTGTATTTTTAGTAGAGACGGGGTTTCTCCATGTTAGTCAGGCTGGTCTTGAACTCCTGACCTCAGGCGATCCACCCGCCTCGGCTTCCCAAAGTGCTGGGATTACAGGCGTAAGCCTCTGCACCCGTCTGTATTCACTTCTAATAGGTTCATTTATGCATTCAAGAAATGTTTATTTAGTACTTTCTTCAAAGGTTTTTTTTTTTTTTTTTTTTTTTTTTTTTTGAGATGGGGTCTGGCTCTGTTGCCCAGGCTGGTCTATGAACTCCTGGGCTCAACCCATCCTCCCATCTCAGCCTCCCGAAGTGCTAGGATTACAGTGGTGAACCGCCACACCCAGCCTATGTAGTACTTTCTACTCTCCTGGCCCTGGGGTTGCTATGGATAGGTCGTGGTCCTTGCCCTCATAATGCTCTCAGATGCAGAGACACACATGGGGTTTTGGTTTACTCCTTCATTCAGCAAGTATTTATTGAATGAGAGCGTTCATGGGAGGACTAAGATGTTGGGTAAAGACAGACATTGGCCGGGTGCAGTGGCTCATGCCTGTAATCCCAGCACTTTGGGAGGCCAAGGTGGGCGGATCACCTGAGGTCAGGAGTTCGAGACCAGCCTGGCCAACATGGAGAAACCAAGTCTCTACTAAAAATACAAAAATTAGCCAGGCGTGGTGGTGCACACCTTTAATTCCAGCTACTCGGGAGGCTGAGGCATGAGAATCGCTTGAACCCAGGGGCGGAGCTCACAGTGAGCCAAGATCGTGCCACTTCACTCCAGCCTAGGCAACAGAGCGAGACTCCATCTCAAAAAAAAAAAAAAAAAAAAAAAAAAAAGACAGACATAAGGCTGGGTGCGGTGGCTCACACCTATAATCCCAGCACTTTGGGAGGCCAAGGCAGGAGGGTCACTTGAGCTCAAGAGTTCAACACCAGCCTAGGCAACATAGCAAGACTCCATCTCTCCAAAAAAAAAAAAAAAAAAAAAAAAGATCGGGCATGGTGGCATGTGCCTGTAGTCCCAGATACTTGGGAGGTTGAGGCAGGAGGATGGTTTGAGCCCAGGGGGTCAAGACTGCAGTGAGCCATGATTGCGCCACTGCACTCCAGTCTGGGCAACGGAGTAAGACCCTGTCTCTTAAAAAACAAAAACAAGTGGGAGGAGAGAAGCGTTCTGGGAGGAGAGAAAAGTGTGTGCAAATGTGCTGTCATGGTGAGAATATCAAGTATCAATTAGGTGGTGGGGAGAGGAATCACATGAGGAAGGTCAGGTCTGCATGGGAGGGCAGCCTCTCTCCCGGGCACAGTGGAGGGAAAGAAAGAATAGCTGGTCACGGAGGCTCACGCCTGTAATCCCAGCACTTTGGGAGGCTGAGGCAGGTGGATCACCTGAGGTCAGGAGTTCAAGGCCAGCCTGGTCTACATGGTGAAACCCCATCTCCACTAAAAATACAAAAATTAGCTGGACACGGTGGTGGGTGCCTGTATTCCCAGTTACTCAGGAGGCTGAGCCACGAGAATCACTTGAACCTGGGAGGCAGAGATTGCAATGAGCTGAGATCAGACTCCATCCAAAAAAAAAGAAAGAAAGAAAAAAGGAAGGAAGGAAGGAACGAAGACAAAGAAAGGAAGGAAAAAGGAAAAGAAAAGAAGGAAGGAAGGAAGGAAGAAACGAAAGAGGGAAGGAAGGGCCGGGCTCAGTGACTCGTGCCTGTAATCCGAGCACTTTGGGAAGCCAAGGCAGGCAGATCTCCTGAGGTCAGGAGTTCAAGATCAGCCTGGCCAACATGGAGAAATCCCATCTCTACTAAAAATACAAAAAATTTGCTGGGCATGGTAGTGGGCATCTGTAGTCCCAGCTACACAGGAGACTGAAGCAGGAGAATTGCTTGAGCCCGGGAGGTGGAGGTTGCAGTGAGCCGAGATCGCACCACTGCACTCCAGCTTGGGCAACAGAGTGAGACTCCATCTTAAATAAATAAATAAATATAAAAAAGAAAAAGAAAAGAAAAGTGAGAAGGACTCTAGGAGCTATATGACCATGTGACCTCACTTCCCTTTCTCCCAGCCTGGGGCAGAGTGGTTCAGCCCCAACTGCACAGAACGTTGCCGCTGTTGGCCAGGGAGTCGGGTCGAGTGCCAAATCTCTCAGTGTGGGACACACACTGTGTGCCAGCTTAAGAATGGCCAGTATGGATGCCACCCCTATGGTGAGAGCCCCTCCCCATGCTGTCCCCGCCTGCCAGCCTGTTGGAGTGGACTTGATGCCAGGATCCCAATCCCTCAATTGAGCAGAGGAACGGGGGCCTGCCACCAGGCAGCGGGTGGGCCGGCGTGTGGGGTCCAGCCTGGAGGGACCACAGAAGCAGCTTCGCCTGTTCTTTCCCCCTCCCAGCAGGCACTGCCACCTGCTTGGTCTACGGAGATCCTCACTATGTCACCTTTGATGGGAGGCACTTTGGCTTCATGGGCAAGTGCTCTTACATCTTGGCCCAACCCTGTGGCAACTCAACAGGTAGGCCCTGGAGATGCCTCCGCGGTCTGGGGGAAGGGTCTGTGGGCAGTACTGCTGGGCATGAGGCATGGTGGGTGGCAGGAAGTGGCAGGGCGCAGATGGGGGAAGAGGCAAAATAGGAGCAAGTTCTTCTGTAAGGTGAGGGTTGAAGGCCGGGCACAGTGGCTCACACTGGTAACCTCAGCACTTTGGGAGGCTGAGGCAGGAGGATCACTTGAATCTAGGAGTTTGAGACCAGCCTGGGCAGCACAGCAGGACTCTCATCTCCATGAAAAGAAAAAAAAAATTAAAAATCAGGCCAGGCGCAGTGGTTACGCCTGTAATCCCAACACTTTGGGAGGCCGAGGTGGGTGGTTCACCTGAGGTCAGGAGTTTGAGACCAGCCTGGCCAACATGGTGAAACCCCACCTCTACTAAAAATATAAAAAATTATCTGGGCATGGTGGCAGGCACCTGTAATCCCAGCTACTCGGGAGGCTGAGGCAGGAGAATCGCTTGAACCCGGGAGGCAGAGGTTGCAGTGAGCAGAGATTGCACCACTGCACTCCTGCACTCTAGCCTAAGCAGTAAGAGTAAAACTCCATCTCAAAAAAAAAAAAAAAAAAAAAAAATCAGCTGGATGTAGTGGGACACACCTATAGTCCCAGCTACTTAGGAGGCTGAGGCAGGAGGATCACTTGAGCCTGAGATTTGGAGGCTGCAGTGAGCTATGATCACACCACTGCACTCCAGCCTGGGTAGCACAGTGAGACCCTATCTTGAAAAATAAATAAATACATACATAAATGAAGTTAAAAAAAAAAAAAAAAAAGAAGAAGAAGAAGGTAGTGGTTGGGGAGCACAGACGCCCTGGAGGATGTTCTAGCCACTGAACGGAGACAGACACGTTGCGGCTGCAGGCTCTCCTGACAGAGGCAGTTGTGGTCTGCTGCTGTGTGGGTCCGGCCTCCCCTGCTGGACTTTGGGGCCAGTGTCTCTGTGGTGTTCATCTCTCTCTGCGGCGCTGGGCTCAGGGCACTGCTTGTGGCGGATGTTGAGAAATGAGCCACTGGACTCTTTTCATTCTTCTCCCCACCCAGACCCATTCTTCAGGGTGACAGCCAAGAATGAGGAGCAGGGACAGGAAGGTGTGTCCTGCCTAAGCAAAGTCTACGTGACCCTTCCCGAGACCACCGTCACCCTGCTTAAGGGCAGACGTACTCTGGTGAGCCCTGTTCCGCCCCCACCATCCTTGCAGGGTCTCACTGTGTGTCCTGGCTGACTCTTCCAGGCCCTGAACCCTTCCATGGATGGGATTCCACAAGACAGTGGCCTGCAATCCCAGCTCCTTGGGAGGCTAAAGTGGGAGGATTGCTTGAGGCCAGGAGTTTGAAGCCAGCCTGGGCAAGATAGCAAGACCCTGTCTCTTTAAAAATAGAAAAAATTAGCCTGGTGTGGTGGCACTTGCCTATTGTCCCCTCTACTCCAGAGGCTGAGGTGGGAGGATTGCTGGAGCCTGGGAGGTCGAGGCTGCAGTGAGCTGTGATTGTACCATGGCACTCCAGCCTGGGCAACATAGTAAGACACTGTCTCTTAAAAACAAAAACAAAACAATGGTGAGGAAACTCTAGTCCACTCCTGGTGGATGAGATTGTTAGGCTGCTGTGGATGGTGTCCTGCCTTCCAGCCATGGAAATAGAAGTCTGCTGGGGTCGTCCTTGACCCCCAGATCTGTCTCTCTGTCTCTTGCCTCTGCCCTGCCTTTCCAGGTTGAGGGTCAGCGAGTTACTCTCCCAGCCATACCCTCTAAAGGCGTCTTCCTGGGTGCAAGCGGGCGATTTGTGGAGTTGCAGACGGAGTTTGGTTTGCGGGTGAGATGGGATGGTGACCAGCAGCTGTATGTGACTGTGTCCAGGTGAGGCGGTGTCCCGGCCAGGCAACTGCCACTTCTTCCTGCTGCCCACCCTGCCCACTCCCCTTCCATCCCTGGCAGCACTACTTGATCCTTTATGCATCTCCTGATGGGTGGGAAGCACCCTGCTTAAGTGGCAGGGCTCTCTTTGGACCAGGAGACAGGAGAAAATGGTTTCGGGGCATGTGATAGATAGCAGGATGGACGTACATGCTTTGGTAATGTGCTAGAAGAAGCACTAGTGAGTTCTGGAGGCTTTCAGAAGGGCAGACACCTGGTCCCATTCTCAGAGGAAGAGTGGCTCCCCAGATGGACAAAACAAGGGAAAGAAAGATTCTTTTTCTTTTTCTTTTTTTTTTTTTTTTGAGACAGGATCTCTCGCTCTGTTCCCCAGGCTGGAGTGCAGTGGTGCTATCTCGGCTCCCTGCAACCTCTGCCTTCCAGGTTCAAGCGATTCTCCTGCCTCATCCTCCCAAGTAGCTGGGATTACAGGCATGCACCACCATGCCCAGCTAATTTTTGTATTTTTAGTAGAGACAGGATTTCACCATGTTGGCCATGCTTGTCTCAAACTCCTGACCTCAGGTGATCCTCCTGCCTCAGCCTCCCAAAGTCTTGGGATTACAGGGGTGAGCCACTGTGCCCAGTGAAAGAAAGACTTTAGAAAAATAATTTATAGCGGCCAGGTGCAGGGGTTCCCGCCTGTAGCTCTGCACTTTGGGAGGCTGAGGTGGGAGAATCCCTTGGGGCCAGGAGTTCCAGACCAGCTTGGGCAACATAGCGAGACCCCATCTCCACAAAAAAATTTAAATATTAGCCAGGCATAGTGGTCTACAACTATAACCTCAGCACCCTGGGAGGCCGAAGCAAGAGGATCACTTGAGTCCAGGAGTTCCAGACTAGCCTGGACAACATAGTGAGATCCTGTCTCTTAAAAAATAAAAAACAAAATTAGCTGGTTGTGGCAGTACTTGCTTGTAGTCTCAGCTACTCAGGAGGCTGAGGTGGGAGGATCGCTTGAGCCTAGGAGTTGGAGGCTGCAATGAGACGAGATTGCACCACTGCGCTCCAGCCTGAGCCACAGAGGGTGACCCTATCTCTAAAATAAATAAATAAATAAATAATTTGGCCAGGCACGGTGGCTGACACCTGTAATCCTAGCACTTTGGGAGGCTGAGGCAGGCAGATTATCTGAGGTCAGAAGTTTGAGACCAGCCTGGCCAACATGGTGAAACCCCGTCTCTACTAAAAATACAAAAAAATTAGCTGGGCATGGTGGTATGTGCCTATAATCCCAGTTACTTGGAAGGCTGAGGCAGGAGAATCGCTAGAACCTGGGAGGCGGAGGTTGCAGTGAGCCAAGATTGCACCACTGCACTCCAGCCTGGGTGATAGAGGGAGACTCCATCTGAAAAAAAGAAGAATAAAATAAAATAAAAATAAATAAATAAATAAGGCGGGAGTGTTTTAGGGCCAGCAAGGGGTTTGCTGTGGCTGGACAATGAACAGAGGGGAAGGAGGCTTGGGGTAGAGCCATGGGGTCCTCTTGTCCAGTCCGCACCTCTTCATCTTCCTCACGCCCTCTGCTTTGGGACCCCAGCTCCTTGCCTTCTCCGCCACTGCCCCTCGAGGACCGAGGCTCCTCCTCTCCATTAACTCCAGCTCCTCTCCTGTTCCCCCAGCACCTACTCTGGCAAACTCTGTGGTTTGTGTGGAAACTATGACGGCAACAGTGACAATGACCATCTGAAGTCGGACGGCAGTCCAGCAGGAGACAAGGAGGAGCTGGGGAACAGCTGGCAGACGGACCAGGATGAGGACCAGGAGTGAGCAAGGAGCCCTCCCACGGGGGCCCCGGGAGGGTCCTGTCCCCTTCCTGGCACTCTCTTTCTTTCTTTCTTTCTTTTTGTTTTTGAGATAGAGTCTCCCTCTTTCGCTCAGGCGAAAGTGGTGCGATCTTAGCTCACTGCAACCTCCACTTCCCAGGCTCAAGCAATTCTCCTGCCTCAGAAACCCGAGTAGCTGGGATTACAGGTGCTCACCACCACACCCGGCTAATTTTCTTATTTTTGTAGAGATGGGGTTTCACCATGTTGGCCAGACTGGTCTCAAACTCTTGGCCTCAAGTGATTCACCTGCCTTGGCCTCTCAAAGTGCTGGGATTACAGGTGTGAGCCACCACGCCACCATGCCCAGTCCTCCTCCGCCCCATTTTCTTTTTTTTTTCTTGAGATGGGATCCCCCCTCTGTCTCCCAAACTGGAGTGCAATGGCACGATCATGGCTTACTGTAGCCTCAAACTCCTGGGCTCAAGCAATCCTCCCTTCTTTGCCTCCCAAGTAGCTTGGATTATACCATGCCCAGCTAACTTTAACAAAATGTTTTGGTAGAGATGGGGAGTCTCACTATGTTGACCAGGCTGCTGGCCCTCCCCAACTTTTCTTTTTTTTTTTTTGAGATGGAATCTTGTTCTGTCACCCGGGCTGGAGTATAGTGGCGCAGTCTCAGCTCACTGAAACCTCTGCCTCCTGGGTTCAAGTGATTCTCGAGCCTCAGTCTCCCTAGTAACTGGGATTATAGGCACACGCCACCACACCTGTCTGATTTTTGTATTTTTAATAGAGACGGGGTCTCATCATGTTGGCCAGGCTGGTTTCGAACTCCTGACCTCAGGTGATTCGCCTGCCCTGGCCTCCCCAAATGCTGGGATTACAGGCATGCACCACCGCATCCAGCCTGTGCCCTCCCTTTAAAAATGACTGGCATTGCCCCTTTCTCCTCTCTACCCTGGAGATTTCAAGTTGTTCTTTCAGTTATTCAATATTCTTCTTCGTTTGTTTGTTTGTTTGTTTGTTTGTTTTTAGAGACAGGGCCTTGCTCTGTCACCCAGGCTGGACTGCAGTGGTTCAATCACACCTCACTGCAGCCTCCAAGTCCTGGGCTCAACTGATCCTCTCACCTCAGCCTCCTGAGTAGCTGGGGCTATGGATGTGCGCCACCAAACCCAGCTAATTTCATATTTATTTTTGTAGAGATGGGATCTCACTGCGTTGCCCAGGCTGGCCTGGAACTCCTGGGCTCAAGCGATTCTCCCTGCCTCGGCCTCCCACAGTGCCTGGCCAGGGCTCGGTGTTCAGACGTCCTCTGGGAGGGGTTTCTCAGCTGACAGGCTGGTTTGCCAACCAGGACCTGGCCTGCCAACCTTGCTGCCTGCTGGGTTAGGGCTGAGCTGGAAGCGAGTCTTTGTCTTTAGGGCATTTGGGGTGGGTCTCTTGCAGGTGTCAGAAGCACCAGGTGGTGAATCCCCCGTCTTGTGATTCATCTCTGCAGAGCAACATGTCGGGGCCTGGATTCTGTGGACGGCTGGTTGACACCCGTGGCCCGTTTCAGTATGAAGGAGGGCAGGCAGGGTCACGCAGGGGTGGTGCTTGGCACCTGGGCTCCTCCAAGGGTCTGGCCCCATCTACCCCATTCCCCCTGACTTGGTCTCTCCCTGTAGGACATGCCTGCTGCATGTGAAGGCCACTTCCTTCTTCGACAGCTGCATGCTTGATATGTGCAGATTCCAGGGACTGCAGCACCTGCTGTGCACACACATGTCCACCATGACCACCACCTGCCAGGACACAGGCCATGCTGTGAAGCCCTGGAGGGAACCCCAGTTCTGCTGTGAGTTGTGCCAAATGCAGGGGAGAGGCCAGGCGCAGTGGCTCACACCTGGATCCCAGCACTTTGGGAGTCCGAGGCGGTGGATCACGAGGTCAGGAGTTCGAGACCAGCCCGGCCAGCATGCTGAAACCCCGTCTTTACTGAACATACCAAAATTAGCCAGGCATGGTGGCATATGCCTGTAGTCCCAGCAACTCTGGAGGCTGAGGCAGGAGAATCGCTTGAACTTGGGAGGTGGAGGTTGCAGTGACCCAAGATTGCACCACTGCACTCCAGCCTGGTGACAGAGTGAGACTCCATCTCAAAAAACAGTAAAAATAGGCTGAGCACGGTGGCTCATGCCTGTAATCCCAGCACTTTGGGAGGCCAAGGCGGGTGGATCATGAGGTCAAGAGTTCAACACCAGCCTGGCCAAGATGGTGAAACCCTGTCTCTACTAAAAATACAAAAATTAGCCGGGTGTAGTGGCACATGCCTGTAATCCCTGCTCCTCAGGAGGCTGAGGCAGAGAATTGCTTGACCCCGGGAGGCAGAGGTTGCAGTGAACCGAGATCGTGCCATTGCACTCCAGCCTGGGTGACAGAGCGAGACTCCGTCTCAAAAATAAATAAATAACAAATAAATAAATAAAATAAAAATACAAAAATTAGCTGGATGTGGGAGTGGGCGCCTGTAATCCCAGCTACTTGGGAGGCTGAGGCAGGAGAATCGCTTGAACTCAGGAGGTGGAGGTTGCAGTAAGCAGATATTGCATCACTGCACTCCAGCCTGGGCAACGAGAGTGAAACTCTGTCTTTAAAAAAAAAAAAAAAAAAAGTGTTTTTGTGCAGCCAAGTCATCACATGCAGGCACACAGTACAGGCCCTAGGCAGGGGAGGCAACGAGGCTGCCTCCCAGCTCCTGGTGTGGCCCAGCTCTTTGGGGAAGCTGCTTCAGGGCAGGTCTACCCCCTGACTCAGACCTCACAGGTGGCCCCATTCCCCTGCAGGCCAACAGCTCACCTGGGGCATGTTTTTACAGCAGCGTGACCAGTGGTGGGTCGGTCAGTTCCCACCATAGGTTTATCTAAGGCTCTCAGGGCGGGCGCCTTAGTGCTGGCCCTGCAGCCCCAGGGAGCCAGCCAGGCTTCTTGGGGAAGCTTCTCACAGTCACTCTCTCTTCTCGAGATTGGCCAGAAGCCTGGAGCTGGGACCCTTCTGAACGTGTCTTTCCTGTTTCCCACCTGGCCTCGTGGCTTGTTCGTCTCCTTCTCACCCAAGCTTTTCCCTCCACCAGCAATGGCTTGCCCGCCCAATAGCAAGTACTCCCTGTGTGCCAAGCCATGCCCTGACACCTGCCATTCAGGATTCACCGGCATGTTCTGCTCAGACCGGTGCGTGGAGGCCTGTGAATGCAATCCAGGCTTCGTCCTCAGTGGCCTCGAGTGCGTACCTCGCTCCCAATGTGGGTGCCTCCACCCTGCAGGCAGCTACTTCAAGGTGAGCGGCTGCGTGGACCTCTCAGCCCTGCAGCCAGAAAGGGCCTGCTCCCTGCTCTCACACCCCCTGCAAGCTCTTTCTTTTCTTTTTGTTTCTTGTTTTGTTTTGTTTTTGAGACAGAGTTTCTCTGTCCCCAGGCTGGAGTGCAGTGACGCGATCTTGGCTCGCTGCAACCTCCGCCTCCTGGGTTCAAGCAATTACCCTGCCTCAGCCTCCCGAGTAGCTGGGACTACAAGCGTGTGCCACCATGCCCAGCTAATTTTTGAATTTTTAGTAGAGACAGGGTAGGGGGCGGTTTCACCATGTTGGCCAGGATGGTCTTGACCTCTTGACCTCGTGATCTGCCCACCTGGGCCTCCCAAAGTGCTGGGATCATAGGCATGAGCCACCACGCCTGGACCTTGGTTTTTTTTGTTTTTTGTTTTCTGTTTTTGAGACAGAGTCTCACTCTGTTGCCCAGACTGGAGTTCAGTGACACGGTCTCAGCTCACTGCAACCTCTGCCTCCTGGGTTCGAGTGATTCTCCTGCCTCAGCCTCCCGAGTAGCTGGGATTAAGGCACGTACTACTACGCCAGGCTGATTTTTGTGTCTTTAGTAGAGATGGGATTTCGCCATGTTGGCCAGGCTGGTCTCAGACTCCTGACCTCAAGTGATCCGCCCACCTTGGCCTCCGAAAGTGCTGGGATTACAGGCGTGAGCCGCCACACCTGGCCTCGGATAGATCAGTTTTGGTTGAAATGATGAACAGACCCAGAAATGATGAAGTGACTGAAGCAGTGAATGGATGCCGAGCTTTTGCAGCGAATCTCGGAGCTTCAGGAAGAGAGGATGTCTCCCCACGATTAAGCCAGTGATCTGGACAGCTCTGGTGGGCTCTGCTGTCAGATCTGGGAACAAACAAAACAAAACAAACCACTTTCTCTTCCTTCCCTGCTGTCTTCCCCCAGGTAGGGGAGCGGTGGTACAAGCCGGGCTGCAAAGAGCTGTGCATCTGTGAAAGCAACAACAGAATTCGCTGCCAGCCCTGGAGGTGTAGGGCCCAGGAGTTCTGTGGCCTGCAGGATGGTATCTATGGCTGCCATGCCCAAGGTGAGCCGTCAGGGTGGAAGGTGAGCCAGGGGCTGCCCAGGCAACACCAGGCAAGGTGATGGGTCCTGCCCAAAGCAGCTTCCCCAGACAGCTGAGTCTCCACCAAGGCCTAGGAGGGGCAGCATTGTCAAGGACCCAGAGGGTGAGGTTGGGGACGTCAGTGTTTCTCTTCGGCAGCTCCAAACCAAGCCAACCACACTTCCTAGGGAAACACCGCATCTGTGGGTGGGCTGTGGGGACCATGCCGGTGTGGACTCGCCAGTGTGGCAGCTCTGGGTCAGAGCTTCCGGGGAGTGGAGCAGTGAGACTGTGAACTCCATCTTCTCCTCCGCAGGTGCCGCCACCTGCACGGCCTCGGGCGATCCCCACTACCTGACCTTCGATGGCGCCTTGCACCACTTCATGGGCACCTGCACCTATGTCCTGACCCGGCCTTGCTGGTCCAGGGCCCAAGACAGCTATTTTGTTGTGAGCGCCACCAATGAGAACCGCGGGGGGAACCTGGAGGTCTCCTACATCAAAGCTGTCCACGTGACGGTCTTTGACCTCAGCATCTCACTGCTCAGAGGCTGTAAGGTCATGGTGGGTGTCTTCCTCCTGCCTCCTGAACCCTGAACACCCAGCCTGCTTGCTTCTCTCCTGTGCCCCTCCTTGCCCCCATGCCCACCTCTCTGGCTCCTTAGAGCACCTGGGAGGCACCTGCAGCTGACCCAGACCTTCGTCCTTGGACTCCCTCCTCCCTCTGTGAAATGCCCACCGGCACCAGCCCCTCCTGCTCCCAGTTTTTTGCTCCCCACCGACCGCTTTTTTTTTTTTTTTTTTTCTGAGACAAGGTCTTGCTGTATCACCTACGCTGGAGTGCAGTCGTGCAATCATAGCTCATTGTAGCCTTGACCCCCTGGGCTCAAGTGATCCTCCCGCCTCAGCCTCCCAAGTAGCTGGAACTACAGGCACGCACCACCTGCACAGCTATTTTTTTTTTTTTTTTTCACTTTTTGTAGAGACGGGGTTTCTCCATGTTGCCCAGGCTGATCTTGAGATCCTGGGCTCAAGCAATCCTCCTGCCTTGGCCTCCCAAAGTGCTGGGTTTGCAGGCATGAGCCCCCGTCCTTGACTTTAACCCAAGTTCCTTCCTGACTCTCCTTTCTACGTCCTCCCTGCCTCTGAAGCTGAATGGCCATCGGGTGGCCCTACCCGTGTGGCCTGCACAAGGCCGGGTGACCATAAGGCTCAGCAGCAACTTTGTCCTCCTCTACACGAACTTTGGGCTCCAAGTTCGCTACGACGGGAGCCACTTGGTGGAAGTGACAGTCCCCTCCTCCTATGGCGGCCAGCTCTGCGGGCTGTGTGGTGAGTTTCCTGGGCACCTGCAGGGAAAGCTGGGGCAATGAGGAGGCATGTGACCTGGTCCCCCCACATCTCTGTGAGGTGTTCTAAGTACTTGTCAACTGACTAATTGGTTAAGGACATTAGGCATGAAGGTAGGAGTTAAGGGAAGACGGTGATGAAGAGACAGAAAGGGGCCGCGTGCAGTGGTTCATGCCTGTAAATGCAGCACTTTGAGAGCCCGAGGAGGGCAGATCACTTGAGGTCAAGAGTTCGAGACCAGCCTGGCCAACATGGTGAAACCCTGTCTCTACTAAAAATACAAAAATTAGCTGGGCATGGTGGTGCACGCCTGTAATCCCAGCTACTCGGGAGGCTGACGCAGGAGAATCGCTTGAACCTGGGAGGCAGAGGTTCCAATGAGCCGAGATCACGCCTATACTTCAGCCTGGGCGATAGAACAAGACTGCATCTCAAAAAAGAAGAAAAAGCAAAAGAGACAGAAAGGGTTAACTTTGCTATGTAGAGTGAAGAGTGAGGGTGCCTCTTCTGGCCAGGAGGATGGTGGCCCTGGGGCCTGGCCTGCTGGGGGGCCCTTTGTTGCCTGTTTTAACGACTCCCTCCTCCAGGGAACTACAACAACAACAGCTTGGACGACAACCAGCGCCCCGACAGAAAGCCTGCGGGCGATTCCGTGCAGCTGGGGGCAGCCTGGAAGTTACCTGAATCCTCTGAACCTGGGTGAGCTGGGGGCCGGGGGAGCCAGGCAGGAGGGGCTGGGCCAGAGAAAGGCCTCGGGGGGTAGCTTGGAAGTGTCCTCTGTGTGTCCCCACTCCCTCTGTGCTGTACTTCCCTACTGGCCAGAAACTGGCAATCTTGCCAGTTTAGACTCTCCAAGATTGGAGTTGGTAAGAAGTTATTCTGACCTCCCACGCCCCCACGCCCACGCCTGCTGACTTCTATGTTTAGTGATCTCTTTGGAGGGTCCACTTGAGTTCACCCTGAGGTCTAATCTTTTTCCTTCCTGCTGCATCTCCTGGCCTTCCCACTTGAGGGCACCGTTTTGTCCTCTTCTCCTGTATCCCTCTCTCTTTCCCTGCCCACTTTTTGTTTTGTTTTGTTTTTGAGACAGAGTCATGCTCTGTCACCCAGGCTAGAGTGCAGTGGCACAATCTTGGCTCAATGCAACCTCCGCCTCCCAGGTTCAAGTGATTATCCTGCCTCAGCCTCCCAAGTAGCTGGGATTACAGGTGCTCTCCACCACGCCCGGTTAATTTTTGTATTTTTATTTGAGACAGGGGTTCTCCATGTTGGCCAGGCTAGTCTCAAACTCCTGACCTCAGGTGATCTGCCTGCCTTGGCTTCCCAAAGTGCTGGGATTGCAGGTGTGAGCCACTACTCCCAGACCCTTGTCCACTTTTGCTTCGGTTTGGGAGATGGTTCCTCAGGCCCTCAGGTCTTCCCTTCCCTTTTTCCTTTCCTTTTTTTCTTTTCTTCTCTTGAGCTAGGGTCTTGGTCTGTTGCCCAGGCTGGAGTGCAGTGGTGCAATCATAGCTCACTGAGGCCTCCAACTGCTGGGCTCAAGCCATCCTCCCACCATAGCCTCCTGAGTAGCTGGGACTATAGGCACATGCTGCCACGCCTGGCTAATTTTTTAAAGTTTTGTGTAGAGATGGGATCTCACTATATTGCCCAGCCTGGTCCTGAACTTCTAGTCTCAAGCAGTCCTCCTACCTTGGCCTCCCAAAGTGCTGGGATTATAGGCATGAGACACTGTGCCCAGCCTGTAGGCCTCAGTTTCTATTCTCTCCTCATTCAGCTGTTTCCTTGTGGGTGGCAAGCCCTCCAGCTGCCAGGAGAACAGCATGGCAGACGCCTGGAACAAGAACTGTGCGATCTTAATAAACCCTCAGGGTAAGACATGTCCCTGCTGGCCCTTTTTCCTCCCTGAAGGACAGGAGGCTGGGGAAGGAGTCTAGTCAGGGAGGGAGAAACAAAACCAGAAACAGATGGAAAAGCACGAGGAAGGCAAATGGGAACGCAGGACCAACCAGCGGTCACCTTCTTGGGACCTATGACTGATGGGTCTGTATTTGTGTCTCAGGCAGTAAATAAATCCGGGATTCATTCATTCATTCCTTCCTTCCTTCCTTCCTTCCTTCCTTCCTTCCTTCCTTCCTTTCTTTCTTTCTTCTTTCTTTCTTTCTTTCCTCTATTAGAAATGTTTTAATAGGCCGGGCGCAGTGGCTCATGCCTGTATCCCAGTACTTTGGGACGTTGAGGAAGGCAGATCATGAGGTCAGGAGTTCGAGACCAGCCTGGTTAACACGGTGGAACTCCGTCTCTACTAAAAATACAAAAAATTAGCTGGGCCTCGTGGTGGGCACCTGTAGTCCCAGCTACTCGGGAGGCTGAGGCAGGAGAATTGCTTTAACCTGGGAGGCAGAGGTTGCAGTGAGCTAAGATTGCGCCACTGCACTCCAGCCTGGGCCACAGAGTGAGACTCTGTCTCAAAAAAAAAAAAAAAAAAAAAGTTTTAATAGAGATGGGGGACTCTCACTGTGTAGCCCAGGCTGTTCTCGAACTATGGACCTCAAGGGATCCTCCCCTTGGCCTCCCAAGTAGTTGGGGTGACAGGCATGAGCCACGACGCCTGGCCCTTTTTTCTTTTTTCTTATTTTTTAAAGATAAGGTCTCACTCTGTTGCCCAGGCTGGAGTGCAGTGGCATGATCACAGCTCACTGCAGGCTTGAACTCCTGGGCTCAAGTAATCCTCCCGCTTCAGCCTACAGAGTAGCTGGGACCACAGGCATGCACCACCATGCCCAACTAATTTTTTTTTTTTTTTGAGTTGGAATCTCGCTCTGTCGCCCAGGCTGGAGTACAATGGTGTGATCTCGGCTCACTGCAACCTCCGCCTCCCAGGTTCAAGTTATTTTCCCACCTCAGCTTCCCAAGTAGCTGGGATTACAGGCCTGTGCCACCAAACCCAGCTCGTTTTTATATTTTTAGTATTTCACCATGTTGGCCAGACTGGTCTTGAACTCCTGACCTCAAATGATCCGCCTACCTCAGACTCCCAAAGCGCTGGGATTACAGGCGTGAGCCACCGTGCCCAGTCTAATTTTTTAATATTTTGGAGATGAGGCCTTGCTATGCAACTCAGGCTGGTCTTGAACTCCTGGGCTCAAGTGATTCTCCTGCTTTGCCCTCCTAAAGTGCTGAGGTTACAGGCGGGAGCCACCACACAAATCTGGGTTTTGTTTGTTTGTTTGTTTTGTTTTTATTCTCTGTTGCCCAGGCTGGAGTGCAATGGCACAATCATAGCTCATCCTGCCTCAGCCTCCCGAGTAGCTGGGACTACAGGTGTGCACCACCATGCCCAGCTAATTTTTGTAGAGACACAGTTTCACCATATTGCTCAGGCTGGAAAATCCAGGGTTTTTTTGTTTGTTTTGTTTCATTTTGTTTTGTTTTTGAGACAGAGTCTCGATTTGTTGCCCAGGCTGGAGTGCAATGGCGCTATCTCAGCTCACTGCCACATTTGCCTCCTGGGTTCAAGAGATTCTCCTGCCTCAACCTCCCGAGTTGCCTAGACTACAGGCGCTCTCTACAATGCCCTGCTAATTTGTGTATTTTTACTAGAGATTGGGTTTCACCATGTTGGTCAGGTGAGTCTCGAACTCCTGACCTCAAGTAATCTGCCCGCCTCCGCCTCCCAAAGTGCTGGAATTGCAGGTGTGAGCCACTGTGCCTGGTGGGAAAATCCAGGTTTTGATTGAAGTGGATGTCAAATCAGCCCCCAGGGAAGCCACATGGCCCTGCTCCTTCCCAGCCCCTCCCCTGGCTCACAGTGCTCCTTCCTGGCCCCTCCCCTGGCTCACCTGCCTTCTCTCTCTTCCTGCAGGACCCTTCTCTCAATGTCACCAGGTGGTGCCTCCCCAGTCCAGCTTTGCCAGTTGCGTGCATGGCCAGTGTGGGACCAAGGGCGACACCACGGCCCTGTGCCGCTCCCTGCAGGCTTACGCGTCCCTGTGTGCCCAGGCTGGCCAGGCTCCTGCCTGGCGGAACAGAACTTTCTGCCGTGAGTGACTGGCCACCTGTTCCCACAGCCTGTAGGAACCCTCCAGAATTCTGCCCTCCCTTTCTTCCTCTAAATTCTATTTTTTTTTTTTTCTTTGAGATGGTGTCTCGCTCTGTTGCCCAGGCTGGAGTGCAGTGGCGCAATCTCGGCTCACTGCAACCTCCACCTCCTGTGTTCAAGTCAAAGTGGGCGGATCGCCTGAGGTCAGGAGTTGGAGACCAGCCTGGTCAACATGGCGAAACCCTGTCTCTATTAAAAATACAAAAATTGGCCAGGTGTGGTGGTGAGCACCTGTAATCCCAGCTACCTGAGAGGCTGAGGTGGGAGAATCGCTTGAACCTGGGAGGCAGAGGTTGCAGTGCACCGAGATTGCACCACTGCAGTCCAGCCTGGGTGACAAGAGTGAAACAAAAAACAAGAGTGTTAAAACAAAACAAAACAAAACAAAAAGTTCTGGCGATGGATGGTGGTAATGGCAGCACAACAATGTGAATGTACTTAGTGCTGTTGAAGTGTACATTTAAAAATTGTTGCCGGGCGCGGTGGCTCATGCCTGTAATCCCAGTACTTTGGGAGGTCGAGGCAGGTGGATCACGAGGTCAGGAGATTGAGACCATCCTGGCTAACACGGTGAAACCCTGTCTCTACTAAAAACACAACATATTAGCCAGGCGTGGTGGCGGGCACCTGTAGTCCCAGCTACTTGGGAGGCTGAGGCATGAGAATGGCATGAATCCGGGAGGCAGAGCTTGCAGTGAGCCAAGATCACACCACTGCTCTCCAGCCTGGGTGACAGAGTGAGACTCTGTCTCAAAGAAAAAAAAAACTGTTAAATGGTAGATTTTATGTCTGGTTTTTTTTGTTGTTTTGCTTTTGAGAGTCTCGCTGTCGCCCAGGCTGGAGTGTGGTGGTCTGACCTTGCCTCATTGCAACCTCTGCCTCTCAGGTTCAAGAGATTCTCGTGCCTCAGCCACCTAAGTAGCTGGGACGACAGGCGTGCACCACCACGCCCAGCTGATTTTTGCATTTTTAGTAGAGATGAGTTTCACCATGTTGGCCAGCCTGATCTTGAACTCCTGACCTCAGGTGATCCACCTGCCTTAGCCTCCCAAAGTGCTGGGATTACAGGTGTGAGCCACCATGCCCAGCCACTACTAGGAGCTTTTGACGCCCCAAGGTTTGGGGGCTGGAAATGCCACCCCGCTCTTCCTAATGCTCTCATTTTCCTTAGCTATGAGGTGCCCACCTGGCAGCAGCTATAGCCCCTGTGGCAGCCCCTGCCCAGCCACCTGCAGCAGCCTAAACAACCCGAGGAACTGCCCCAAAGCACTGCCCTGTGCTGAGAGCTGCGAATGTCAGAAAGGCTACATCTTGAGTGGAACCTCCTGTGTGCCCCTTGGCCAGTGTGGCTGCACCGAGCCAGCGGGCTTCTACCATCCGGTGAGAGGCCAGCTAGCAGGGGCCCTGCCCTTTCCAGGCCCACATGTTTGGGGTCAGGGCAAGCTCAGGAGAGGCAGGAGGAAGGCTCAGAACCTGGAAGGGGCAGGGCTGGCCAAGGCTGGGGGACGAGGAGGAAGGCCAGATGCTGCAGCCAGCTTCAACCGGGACATCAGCCCATCTCCTGATTCCAACTTTCTGTTGGCTCTGCTGATCCCTGTGGCCCACAGGTCGGGGAGCGCTGGTACACAGAGGACACCTGCACCAGGCTCTGCACCTGCTCCATCCACAACAACATCACCTGCTTCCAAAGCACCTGTAAACCCAACCAGATGTGCTGGGCCCTGGATGGGCTACTCCGTTGTCGGGCCTCAGGTAGGAGGACCACGGTGATAGGGGGACTCCACAGCCCTGAGGCCAGCTCTCCCAACTCCCCAACAGACTCCCTGCTGCCTGTAGCACTGGGGTTCAGGTTTCCGCTCATAACTCTGCTGCAACGAAGAGCTTCCTGTGGGAAAGATGACCTCCAACTGCTGAGAAGGGAGACTCACCCATCATCCTTCTCCTGCAGCGGCCACCAACTTAGATGGAATATTATAAATCCTTTCCTGGGGCCGGACACCGTGGCTCACACTTGTAATCTCAGCACTTTGGAAGGCCAAGGCAGGCAGATCACTTGAGACTAGGGTTCAAGACCAGCCTGACCAACATGGCCAAACCCCGTCTGTACTAAAAATACAAAAATTAGTCTGTAATCCCAGCTACTCGAGAGGCTGAGGCAGGAGAATTGCTTGAACCCAGGAGGCAGAGGTCGCAGTGAGCAGATATCATGTCATTGCACTCCAGCCTGGGTGACAAGAGCAAAACTCCGTCTCTAAATAAATCTTTCCCTGGAGGCCAGGCATGGTGGCTCATGCCTGTAATCCCAGTACTTTGGGAAGCTGAAGTCAGAGGATCACTTGAGGCCAGTAGTTCAAGACCAGCCTGGGCAACATAGTGAGACGCCCATCTCTACAAAAAACAAAAACTAAAACATTAAAAATTAAAATTAAAGACATTGCACCTGTAGCTCCTGCTACTTGGGAGGCTGAGGTAGGAGGATCTCTTGAGCCCAGGAATTAGAGTCTGCAGTGAACTATGATCTTGCCACTGCATACCAGTCTGGGTAACAGAACAAGACCCTGTCTCTAAAAAAAATTTTTTTAAATTAGTTGAATAGGGTACTTCATGCCTGTAGTCCCAGATACTCTGGAGGCTGAGGTAGGAGGACGGCCTGAGTTTGAGGCTGCAGTGAGCTATGATCATGCCACTGCATTCCAGCCTGAGTGACAGAGAGAGACCATGTCTCAAAAAAGAAAAAAAAATCCTTCCTCCAAAGAATCATGCCCCCCTCAGCCCATAAACTTCACGCCTCCTAACCCTGGCCCCAGGTGTTGTTTTTTTTTTCTTTTCTTTTTTTTTTCTTGAGATGGAGTCTCACTCAGTCGCCCAGGCTGCAGTGCAGTGGCGTGATCTCGGGCTCACTACAAGCTCCGCCTCCCGGATTCACGCCATTCTCCTGCTTCATCCTCCCAAGTAGCTGGGACTACAGGCACCCGCTGCCACGCCCGGCTAATTTTTTGCATTTTTAGTAGAGACGGGGTTTCACCGTGTTAGCCAGGATGGTCTCGATCTCCTGACCTCGTGATCCACTCACCTTGGCCTCCGAAAGTGCTGGGATTACAGGCGTGAGCCACCGCGCCCGGCCTTTTTTTTCTTTTTTTGAGGTAGTGTCTTTGTCGCCCAGGCTGGAGTGCAGTGGCGCAATCTCAGCTCACTGCAACCTCCGCCTCCCTGGTTCAAGCGATTCTCCTGCCTCAGCCTTCCAAGTAGCTGGGATTACAGGCACATGTCACCACACTCTATTTTTTTTTTTTTTTTTTTTTTTAGTAGAAACGGGGTTTTACCATGTTGGTCAGGCTGGTCTC
The DNA here is from genome assembly GCF_003255815.1 of Theropithecus gelada. NCBI lineage: Eukaryota > Metazoa > Chordata > Mammalia > Primates > Cercopithecidae > Theropithecus > Theropithecus gelada. Next base: position 12,490,309 of record NC_037670.1, on the reverse strand, counting down.
AAACCAGCCCGCCTCGGCCTCCCAAAGTGCTGGGATTAGAGGCATGAGCCACTGCGCACAGCTGGACCTGGAGTCTTGACTCTTTTCTGGAAGGCAGGGAGAACCCAGGACTAGTTTCCCAGGGACCCTGTACCTGCCAGAGGAACATCATAGCCCAGCTGTCTCTCTGTCCTCCCAGGTATGGGAGTGTGTCAGCTCCCAGGGGAGTCCCACTACGTGAGCTTTGATGGTAGCAACCATTCTATCCGGGACACCTGCACTCACGTCCTGGTGAAAGTGTGCCACCCCGCCATGGCCTTGCCGTTCTTCAAGATCAGTGCCAAGCATGAGAAGGAGGAAGGTGGAACTGAGGCTTTCCGCCTTCACGAGGTCTACATTGACATCTACGACGCCCAGGTCACCCTGCAGAAGGGCCACCGTGTGCTGGTGAGCTGGGTGTGGTGACCGGGCCTGGGAGGGAGTGTTGGGGAGGGGACTCCGGTCCCTGCTCCTACTTACCATCACTGTCCTCCTGTTTAGATCAACGGCAAAAAGGTCACCCTCCCTGCAATCTCCCAGATCCCTGGGGTCAGCGTCAAGTCCAGCAGCATCTACACCATTGTTAACATCAAGATCGGGGTGCAAGTCAAGTTTGATGGGAATCGTCTCTTAGAGATTGAACTCCCCACAGCCTACTATGGAAAGGTGAGGAAAACATCTGGCTCTGCTAGCTGGGGAGGCAGCCCCAGGGAGATTGGTGGCTGGCAGGGATTGGGGGCAGTGTTCACATCGTGACTGCCCAAAGAGGCCACTCCTCAGGATGGAGCAGGGCAGTGGTGGTACGCGCCTTTCTGTGTAGGATGGACAAGAGTGTTTCCAGGAAAAAAACAGGAAAAACCGTTCTGGCTGGGCGTGGTGGCTCACGCCTGTAATCTCAGCATTTTGGGAGGCCGAGGCAGGTGGATCACCTGAGGTCAGGAGGTAGGGATCAGGCTGGCCAACATGGTGAAACCCTGTCTCTATTAAAAATAAAGATTTAAAAAATTAGCTAGGGGTGGTGGTGCACACCTGTAATCCCAGCTACTTGGGAGGTTGAGGCAAGAGAGTCACTTGAATCCGGGAGGCGAATAGTGAAGTGAGCCGAGATCATGCCACTGCACTCCAGGCTGGGTGACAAGACCCGAAACTCAAAAGAAGGGAGGGAGGAAGGAAGGAAGGAAGGAAGGAAGGAGGGAAGAAAAATTGCTCTCGTGGAAGGAAGGAAGGAAGGAAGGAAGGAAGGGAGGGAGAAAAGCCGCTCTTGTGGAAGGAAGGAAGGAAGGAAGGAGGGAGGGAGGGAGAAAAACCGCTCTCGTGGGAGGAAGGAAGGAAGGAAGGAAGGAAGGAAGGAAGGAAGGAAGGAAGGGAGGGAGAAAAGCCGCTCTTGTGGAAGGAAGGAAGGAAGGAAGGAGGGAGGGAGGGAGGGAGGGAGGGAGAAAAGCCGCTGTCGTGCTTCCCCAGCACCGAAAAACCACTCTCCCCACCCAGGCCTGCGGCGTGTGCGGGAACTTCAATGATGAGGAAGAGGATGAACTAATGATGCCCAGCGACGAACTAGCGCATAGTGATAGTGAATTTGTGAACAGTTGGAAAGATAAGGACATTGACCCAAGGTAGTGGTCCCCTAAGACCCTCTAGCTTTTCTTTCTCTTTTTTCCAAGACGGAATCTTGCTCTGTCACCCAGGCTGGGGTGCCATGGCACGATCTCGGCTCACTGCAGCCTCCACCTCCCGGGTTCAAGAGATTCTCCTGCCTCAGCCTCCCGAGTAACTGGGATTACAACCACCCACCACCATGCCCAGCTAATTTTTGTAGTTTTTAGTAGAGATGGGGTTTCACCATGTTGGTCAGGCTGGTCTCGAGCTCCTGACCTCAGGCCATGCGCCTGCCTTGGCCTCCCAAAGTTCTAGGTAATCATGAGCCACCGCACCTGGCCCCTCTAGCTTTTCTTTTTTTCTTTTTTTTTTCTTTGAGATGGAGTTTTGCTCTGTTGCCCAGGCTGGAGTGGCAGTGGCGCAATCTTGGCTCACTGCAACCTCTGCTTCCCAGGTTCAGGCAATTCTTGTGCCTCCACCTCCCGAGTAGCTGGGATTACAGGTGCATGACACCACGCCCCACGCCTGGCTAATTTGTGCATTTTAGGTAGAGACAGAGTTTCACCATGTTAGCCAGACTGGCCTTGAACTCCTGACCTCAAGTGATCCACCTGCGTCAAAGTGCTAGGATTACAGACGTGAGCCATTGTGCCTGGCCACCCCTCCAGCTTTTCATAGTAACATGAGCTAGGGAGCCAGACCGTAGGGCACACCTGGGGCAGGAAGACCAGAATGTTCCTTTTACCGTCTTCAATTTTTAAATTTTTTGTAGAGACAGGGTCTCGCCATGATTGCCCAGGTTGGTCTCAAACTCCTGGGCTCTAATGATCCTCCCGCCTCGGCTTCCCAAAGTGCTGGGATTACAGACCAGAATGTTGCTTTGTGTGTGTGATTTGAGAGCGATGACTTCTGGGCATTCTGGGGTGATGTGTGTAATTGATCCATCTCAAGGCTGCTAGAACCCACTTGGGGAAATGTGAAAATCTTCTTTTCCTCACTTAGAAACCTTGGAGGAGGAGCAGGAGCAGTGGCTCATGCCTGTAATTCCAGCACTTTGGGAGACCAAGACTGGAGGATCACTTGAGGCCAGGAGTTTGAGACCGGCCTAGGCAACATAGCAAGACCCCGTCTCTATAAAAAGTTAAAAACTAAAATTAGCCAGGCATGGTGGCACATGCCTGTAATCCCAGCTCCTCGGAAGGCTAAGGCAGGAGAATCGCTTTAACCTGATACATAGAGGTTGCAGTGAGCCAAGATCACGCCACTGAACTCCAGCCTGGGCGACAAAGTGAGACCTTGTCTCCAAATAAACCAAAACCAAAAATTAGCTGGGCGTGGTGACGCGCACCTGTAATCCCAGCTACTCAGGAGGCTGAGGCAGGAGAATTGCTTGAACCCGGGAGGCGGAGGTTTCAGTGAGCCAAGATTGCACTATTGCACTACTGCACTCAAGCCTGGGCGACAGAATGAGACTGTCTCCAAAAAAAAAAAAAAAAAAATGATAAACAAAAAAAAAACAAGCATTGGTTGGGCATGGTGGCAAGTGCCTGTAGTCCCAGCTACTCGGGAGGCTGAGGCAGGAGAATCTCTTGAACCCAGGAGGGGAGGCAGAGGTTGCAGTGAGTCGAGACTGTTGCATTGAACTCCAGCCTGGGAGACACAGCAAGACTCCCTCTAAAGAAAAAAAAAAAAAATTGTGTCATGGTAGAGGGACAACTGTCCCTAGGCTGATTCTTTTCCCTTCCCAGTTGTCAGAGTCTCCCGGTAGATGAGCAGCAGATTCCAGCGGAACAGCAGGAGAACCCGAGTGGAAACTGCAGGGCGGCCGACCTCCGCAGGGCGCGGGAAAAGTGCGAGGCAGCGCTTCGGGCTCCTGTGTGGGCCCAGTGTGCCTCCCGCATAGACCTCACGCCCTTCCTGGTAGGCTGTACGAACACCCTCTGTGAGTTTGGAGGTCTCCACCAGGCCCTCTGCCAGGCTCTGCAAGCCTTCGGGGCCACCTGCCAGAGCCAGGGCCTCAAGCCCCCACTCTGGAGAAACAGCAGCTTCTGCCGTGAGTGTGTCCTGCTGTCACCCCAAACCCCTCCCAAACCCCCTTTCCCTCTCTGCTTCCCTGAGAGCTCCCTCACTCTCCTTCCTGTTTGTTCCTAATTCAGCTCTCATTGTCTCTTTGACAAGGACTATTTTTAAATTATTTATATATACATATATATATATATATATATATATATTTTTTTTTTTTTTTTTTTTTGGCTGGGTATGATGGCTCACACCTTTAGTCCCAGCACTTGGGGAGGCCAAGGTGGGTGGATCACCTGAGGTCAGGAGTTCGAGACCAGCCTGGCCAACATGGTGAAACCCCATCCCACTGAAAACACAAAATTAGCTGGGTGTGGTGGCACATGCCTGTAATCCCAGCTACTCCGGAGGCTGAAGCAGGAGAATGGCTTGAACTTGGGAGGCAGAGGTTGCAGTGAGCCGAGATGGTGACACTGCACTCCAGCCTGGGCAAAAAGGAGCAAAGCTCTGTCAAAAAAAAATTTTTTTTTTGAGACAGGGTCTCACTCTGTCACCCAGGCTGGAGTGCACCACCACACCAGCTAATTTTTGTATTTTTAATAGAGATGGGGTTTCACCATGTTGGCCAGGATGGTCTCGATCTCTTGACCTCGCAATTCACCCACCTTGGCCTCCCGAAGTGGTGGGATTACAGGCGTCAGCCACCGCGCCTGGCCAAGAAGGTTTATTTTTCTTTAACGCACTCTCTCATTCTAGGAGCAAAGCAGAGGTGCAGGGGGCGCTGCAGAGCTTCTCAGGGCCAGTGGAGGCAACATGAGCACAGCAGCCTGAGCTGGCCGGAGGGTCAGGGTGAACGCAGCGCACAGGTCCTGTACAGAATGGGGCCTCTGCTCAGCTGCCCCACAGCTGGTGGGCATCACCGTGGGTCCAGTGTGACCAGACCCTCTGATTTTTTTTTTTTTTGGAATAAGCTATAAGCCTGAGTTTTTATTTGATATTGCCATACCTTTTTTTTTCTTTTCTTTTCTTTTTTTTTTGAGTTTCACTGTAGCTCAGGCTGGAGTGCAGTGACATGATCTCGGCTCACTGCAACCTCTGCCTCCCAGGTTCCAGTGATTCTCCTGCCTCAGCCTCCGAGTAGCTGAGATTACTCGCATGTTCCACCAGGCCCAGCTAATTTTTGTATTTTTATTAGAGACGGGGTTTCACCATATTGGCCAGGCTGGTCTTGAACTCCTCACGCAGGTGATCCACCTGGCTCAAGCCTCCCAAAGTGCTAGGATTACAGGCGTGAGCCACTGCGCCTGGACATGAAAAATAACAAGTCTTAATTTGAGTTTTTATTATGAGTGAGATTGGACATTTTTTCATATACTTAGGAACCCTTTGAATTTCCCTTTCTGTAAACTATCTGCTCATAACCAGTCACCATTTTTCCACTAGGTCGTTGGTCTTTATTGAACTATTTCATGGAAGTCCTTTATCTGTTATGGAAAGTAGACCTTTATTAGTGCTCTGAGTTACACAGTTTTCCAGTCCTTTTTGTTTTCATCTTTTGGCTTTTTTCTTTTCCATGCAGGAAAAAGTTTTTTATGGAGTCAAATATATTAATCTTGTTTTATGTCTTCTGCATCTTGAGCAATAGCTATAAATGCGAGCCGCACAGAAGCTACAAAAGAGTTCGCTGATTCTTTGCTCTAGAAATTTTGTTTGTTTGAGACTGGGTGCGGTGGCTCAAGCCTGTAATCCCAGCACTTTGGGAGGCTGAGACAGGCGGATCACGAGGTCAGGAGATCGAGACCATCCTGGCTAACACGGTGAAACCCCGTCTCTACTAAAAAAAAAAATACAAAAAACTAGCCGGGCGTGGTGGTGGGCGCCTGTAGTCCCAGCTACTCGGGTGGCTGAGGCAGGAGAATGGCGTGAACCCGGGAGGCGGAGCTTGCAGTGAGTGGAGATTGCGCCACTGCAGTGGTGCGATCCCGGATCACTGCAACCTCCACCTCCCGGATTCACGCCATTCTCCTGCCTCAGCCTTCCGAGTAGCTGGGACTACAGGCGCCTCCCACCACGCCTAGCTAATTTTTTTGTATTTTTAGTAGAGATGGGGTTTCACCATGTTGGCCAGGCTGGTCTCAAACTCCTGGCCTCAAGTGATCTGCCCGCCTCGTCCTCCCCAAGTGTTGGGGTTACAGGCGTGAGCCACTGTGTCCGACCTGCTCTAGAACTTTTATGGTTTCATTTTTTTATATTTAAGTGAGGTGTGGTTTTTTTTTGGTGTATATTAAGTTTTTGACCCATGAGGATTTATCCTGATGTGTAAAATGAGGTGTGAATCAACTTCGTTTCTGTTTTTCTCCAGAAGGCTAGCCAGCTGTTCCAACATTATTAAGTGACGAGTCTGTCTTTGCCCAGGGACTGAGATTCCACACTTTATCTTCTACTAAATTCCCATATATATTTGGATCCTTATCTGAGCTTTCTCCTCTGTTCTATTGGTTCATCTGTATTTGCATGTAACAGTAACATAAAGTCGTAATCACTGAAAATTTAAAATGAGCTTTGGACTGGGCACAGTGGCTTACGCCTGTAATCCCAGCACTTTGGGAGGCCGAGGTGGGCGGATCACCTGAGGTCAGGAGTTCGAGACCAGTCTGGCCAACATGGTGAAACCCCGTCCCTACTAAAAATACAAAAATTAGCTGAGTGTGGTGGTATGTGCCTGTAATTCCAGCAACTCAGGAGGCTGAGGCAGGAGAATTGCTTGAACCCAGGAGGTGGAAGTTGCAGTGAGCCGAGATTGTGCCATTGCACTCCAGCCAGGGTGAAAAGAGCAAAACTCTGTCTCAAAAAAAAAAATAAATAAATAAAAATAAAATAAAATAAACGTTGACTTATGGAGGGACATTTACTACTGATGGTTCTTTTTTTTTTTTTTTTAGGGATTTCCTGGCTTTTCTGGTTTGCTTATGTCTTCAGCTCAACTTTGAAATCATCTTGTCCTATTAAAAGCACACATGTTTGGGCCGGGTGTGGTGGCTCACGCCTGTAATCCCAGCACTTTGGGAGGCCGAGATGGGCGGATCACGAGGTCAGGAGATCAAAACCATCCTGGCTAACATGATGAAACCCTGTCTCTACTGAAAATGCAAAAAAATTAGCTGGGTGTAGTGGTAGGCGCCTGTAGTCCCAGCTACTTGGGAGGCCGAGGCAGGAAAATGGCGTGAACACAGGAGGTGGAGCTTGCAGTGAGCCGAGATCATGCCACTGCACTCCAGCCTGGGCAACTCAGCGAGACTCCGTCTCAAAAAAAAAAAGCACACACACATATAAAATACTTTTGGTGGCTGGGTGTGGTAGCTCACGCCTGTAATCCTAGCACTTTGGGAGGCCAACATGGGAGGATCACCTGAGGTCAGGAGTTTGAGACCAATCTGGCCAACATGGTGAAACCCCATCTCTACTAAAAATACAATAATCAGCCTGGCGTGGTAGTGCATACCTGTAATCCCAGCTACCCGGGAGGCTGAAGTAAGAGAATCTCTGGAACTGGGGAGGCAGAGGCTGCAATGAGCCTAGATCACTCCTGGGTGTCAGAGAGAGACTCTGTCCCCACACCCCGCCCCCCCCACAAAAAAATATTTTTGGTATATTTTATTGAGATCACATTAAATGTGTACATTCACTGAGGCAGAACTAACATCACCATGTTGCTGAACCTTCCTATCCATGAACATGGTATGCATTTCCATTTGTTCACACTACTTTTGCTTAAGGGCCTTTCTTTAACTCCCCCAACAGAATTAACACCTCCCTTCTCTGTGCCTCCATCATGCCTTGTATACTCTTGCCTGTCAACACACCTACTGATCATGCACATCAAGGTCATGTTGCAGTTACTGTTTGACCACGGTCCTTCATGCTGACTTGGGAGAGTCATTCTTGTTCCTTTTTTTTTTTTTTTTTGAGACAATCTTGCTCTGTTGCCCAGGCTGGAGTGCAGTAGTGTGATCTTGGCTCACTGCAACTTCTGTCTCCTGGGTTCAAGCGATTCTCCTGCCTCAGCCTCCTGAGTAGCTGGGACTACAGGCACCTGCCACATGCCCGGTTAATTGTTGTATTTTTAGTAGAGATGGGGTTTCACCATGTTGGCCAGGGTGGTCTCGATCTCCTGACCTCATGATCCACCCACCTCGGCCTCCCAAAGTGCTGGGATTACAGGCGTGAACCACGGTGCCCAGCTGCTTGTTCCTTTCTTTCCCCCAAAGCCTGGCACGCAACCCATACTTAGTAAATGTTTTCTGAATGAATAACAAAAGAACAAAAAAAAAGCTCCCCAAGCCTTGTTGGTCATCCACCTGTAGCCTGGTTCCTACAATCCCTGCCCACCCTGGCTCCCCTGTGACCCTCTCCACTGATCCACTGTCTCCTTCACCCACAGCTCTGGAATGCCCTGCCTACAGCAGCTACACCAACTGCCTTCCCTCCTGCTCACCCTCCTGCTGGGACCTGGATGGCCGGTGTGAGGGCGCCAAAGTCCCCTCTGCCTGTGCTGAGGGCTGCATTTGTCAGCCCGGCTATGTGCTGAGTGAGGACAAGTGTGTCCCCAGAAGTCAGTGCAGCTGCAAGGATGCCCATGGTGGCTCCATCCCTGTGAGTGGGCATGGGAAATGGGACTGGAGGCAACACAGCTTGAGGGTGGTGCTTTCTCCTTTTCTCCGTCTCTCTCTGCCTGGGATACCCATGACTTTACAGCTGGCCCAGGGGTGTGAAGGCTGGTGTAAGTGGCACATTGATCTCTAGCCAGGTCTGGGCTGATGGCACATGATTTAGGTTTTGGATTTGAGGAATCCAAACAAGGAGCATGTGGCATGGTATAGTGGAAAGACCATGGGCTCATTTCAAGCTGATGTTGGGTTGAATCCTGATAGTGCCACTGATGCGTCAGATGACCTCTGTTATCTCCGTTTCCTCATCTGTAAAATGGGTTCAGTAATACCTTCTGCACAACATTATGTAAGACACCAAGCACAAACACAGTGCCTTTTTCTTTTCTTTTCTTTTCTTTTTTTTTTTTTTTTTTTGAGGTGGAGTCTCCCTCTATTATCCAGCAGGCTGGAGTGCAGTGGCATGATCTCTGCTCACTGCAACCTCCGCCTCCTGGGTTCAAGTGATTCTCCTGCCTCAGTCTCCTGTGTAGCTGGGATTACAGGCAAGCGCCACCATGCCCTGCTACTTTTTGTATTTTTAGTAGAGATGGTGTTTCGCCATGTTGGCCAGGCTGGTCTTGAATTCCTGACTTCAAGTGATCTGCCCGCCTTGGCCTCCCAAAGTGCTAAGATTACAGGCGTGAGCCACCACACTTGGCCCGCACAGTTGTCTTTTGGATGTTCACATGACACTGTGGCTGCCTCTGGCCAGCATTAATTAAACCATTTAGATGGTGGGCTAGGCTGCTGGGGCAAGAGGAAGGAGAACTGGCCCTTCCCTCTTCACTCTTTTTTTTTTTTTTTTTTTTTTTTTTTTTGAGACGGAGTCTCGCTCTGTCGCCCAGGCTGGAGTGCAGTGGCTGGATCTCAGCTCACTGCAAGCTCCGCCTCCCGGGTTCACGCCATTCTCCGGCCTCAGCCTCCCGAGTAGCTGGGACTACAGGTGCCCGCCACCTCGCCCGGCTAGTTTTTTGTATTTCTTAATAGAGACGGGGTTTCACCCTGTTAGCCAGGATGGTCTCAATCTCCTGACCTCGTGATCCGCCCGTCTCAGCCTCCCAAAGTGCTGGGATTACAGGCTTGAGCCACCGCGCCCGGCCCACTCTTTTTTTTTTTTTGAGACAGAGTCTCACTCTGTTGCCAGGCTGGAGTGCAGTGGTGTGATCTTGGCTCACTGCAACCTCTGCCTCCTGGGTTCAAGCAATTCTCCTGCCTCAGCCTCTCGAGTAGCTGGGATTACACGCGCGGGCCACCACGCCCGGCTAGTTTTTGTGTTTTTAGTAGAGAAGGGGTTTCACCAGGTTGGCCAGGCTCGTCACAAACTCCTGACCTCAGGTGATCCGCCGTCTCGGCCTCCCAAAGTGCTGAGATTATAGGCGTGAGCCCCTGCGCCCAGCCCCCTCCTCACTCTCTTTCTCTTCCTGTAACTTCTACAGCTGGGCAAGAGCTGGGTCTCCCGTGGTTGCACGGAGAAGTGTGTCTGCACAGGAGGAGCCATTCAGTGCGGGGACTTCCGATGCCCCTCTGGGTCCCATTGCCAGCTCAGTTCCGACAACAGCAACAGCAATTGTGTCTCGGACAGTAAGGGGAGCGACCGGGGAGGTTGGAGAGGGGAGCAGTTGGGGCCAGGGCTGAGGTAGAGGAAAAGGCAGGGTGGGAAGGGGCTTAGCCTGAACCCCAGCACAGTCAGGGGTTGGAGTAGGCGACTGGATCAGGAGGCCTGGCCTCCAGTCTGGCTCTTGCCAACTCTGTGGCCATGTGCCAGGTCCTGATCCTCTCTGGAACCCTCCACCTGTAGGGCAGAAAGAGGGGACTGGCCAAGGCGATCCTCCAAGGTTTTTGTTTCCTTGCTTGTTTGTTTTTTGAGACAGAGTCTTGCTCTGTTGCCCAGGCTGGAGTGCACTGGCACCATGATATAGCTCGCTGCAACCTCAAATGCCTGGAATCAAGTGATCCTCACACCTCAGCCTCCCAAGTAGCTGGGACTACAGGCATGGACCACCACACTCAGCCAATTTTGCCATTTTTTTTTCCTAGAGATGGGGTCTTGCTATGTTGCCCAAGATGGGCTTGAACTCATGGGCTCAAGTGTTCCTCCTGCCTCACCCTCCTAAAGTGTTGAGATTACAGGCATGAGCCACTGTGCCCGGCCCCTCTAAGGTTTTTAATCAGGCCAGGAGAGAGAGGAAGTTGAAGATCAAGGATCCAGGGAGGCTGGGCATGGTGGTTCACACCTGTAATCCCAGTACTTGGGAGGCTGAGGTGGAAGAGTCACTTCAGCCCAGGAGTTTAACACCAGCCTGGCCAACATAGGAAGACCCTGTCCCTACAAAAAATTTTAAAATTTTAAAAAATTAGGTGTAGTGGCTTGTGCCTGCAGTCCCAGCTACTCAGGAGGCCGAGGCAGGAGAATTGCTTAAGCTTAGGAGTTTGAGGCTGCAGTGAGCTATGACTGCACCACTGCACTCCAGCCTGGGACACAGAATGAGACCTTGTCTCAAAAAAATAAAATAATAATAATAATAAAAAGGCCTTTAATTGAATGTCAGCAGGTATTGGGGGAAAAAAAAAGTCCAGGTATCAGGCCTGGTGGCTTATGCCTGTAATCTCAGCACTTTAGACTTTGGGAGGCTAAGGTGGGAGGATTTCTTGAGGCCAGGAGTTCGAGACCAGCCTGGGCAATGTAGTGTGGCCCCCATTTCTAAAAAAAGAAAAAAATTAGCTGAGGGTAGTGGTACGCACCTGAAGTCCCAGCTACTCTGGAGGCTAAGGCAAGAGGATCGCTTGAGACCAGGAGTTGGAGGCTGCAGTGAGCTATGATTGTACCACTTGCATTCCAGTCTGGATGACAGAATAAGATCCTGTCTCAAAAAAAAAGAAAAAGAAGAAAAAAAGAGAAAAGAAAGGATCCAGGGAGCCTGAGCCTAAGAGGGTGGCCACAGGGGATGTCACCATAGGGGAGGGACTCTGGGGACCGTTACACCTGGGCAGGGTCCCTTCTCAGTCTTTTGTTTTGTTTTTTGTTCTTTTTTTGAGATGGTGTCTCACTCTGTCACCCAGACTGGAGTGCAGTGGCGTGATCTCGGCGCTCACTGCAACCTCCGCCTCCCAGGTTCAAGCAATTCTCTTGCCCAGTAGAGAACTACCAAGTAACTGGGATTACAGGCACGCACCCACCATACCCGGCTAATTTTCGTATTTTCAGTAGAGACAGGGTTTTGCCATGTTGGCCAGGCGGGTCTCAAACTCCTGACCTCAGGTCATGCACCCGCCTTGGCCTCCCAAAGTTCTGGGATTACAGGCATGAGTCACTGCGCCTGGCCCCTTCTCACTGTTTGACTTCTTCGCAGAGTCTGAACAATGCTCAGTCTACGGGGACCCCCATTACCTCACATTTGACGGCTTCAGCTACCGCTTCCGGGGCCGCATGACCTACGTTCTGATCAAGACTGTGGATGTACTGCCTGAGGGGGTGGAGCCCCTCCTTGTGGAGGGACGCAACAAGATGGATCCGCCCAGGAGCTCCACCTTCTTGCAAGAAGTGATTACCACTGTCTATGGCTATAAAGTGCAGCTCCAAGCTGGTCTGGAGCTTGTGGTAAGAGCTGGGCCAGGGCCTGGTGGGTGTGGGGAGGCAGGTGGACAAGGTAAGCCACCTGGAGTAGAAAAGTCAGAGATCCCTGTTCCCTGGGACGTTTGTGACGGTTGGGCTGGTTGTAAAATCAGGGTCAGCAGGATGCAGTAGTTCACGCCTGTAATCTCAGCTACTCAGGAGGCTAAGACAGGAGGATCACTTGAGCCCAGGAGTTCAAGACCAGCCTGGGCAACATAGCAAGACCCCACATCTCTGCAAAAAATTTAAAATGAGCTGGGTATGGGGGCGCACACCTGTAGTTCCAGCTATTGGACAGGCTGAGGCTGGAGGATCTCTTGAGCCCAGGAGTTTGAGGCTGCAGTGAGCCAAGATCTTGCCACTGCACTTTAGCCTGGGTGACAGAGAGAAACTGTCTCAAAACCAAAAAGAAATTCAGCAACAAGCTCTTGTCGTGTGGGGAGGCAGCAGAGGCTGGCAAGACACAAGAGGAAGAGAGGAGGAGGAGGACAGAACATGAAGTGTGTGAAGGTCAATCCTGGGCTGAAGAACCAATGGCATCCACTACACCAATGTATTTTTATTTTTTGAGACAGAGTCTCGCTCTGTCGCCCAGGCTGGAGTGCAGTGGCACCATCTCAGCTCACTGCAACCTCACCTCCAAGGTTCAAGTGATTTTCTTGCCTCAACCTCCCTAGTACCTGGGACTATAGGCATGTACCACCACACCCAGCAAGATGGGTTTTTGTATTTTTAGTAGAGACACGGTTTCCCCATGTTGGCCAAGCTGGTCTGGAACTCCTGACCTCAAGTGATCCGCCTGCCTCAGCCTCTCAAAATGCTGGGATTACAGGTGTGCGTCACCATGTCCGGTTAATTTTTGTATTTTTAGTAGAGATGCAGTTTCTCCATGTTGGCCAGGCTGGCCTGGAACTCCTGACCTCAAGTGATCTGCCCACCTTGGCCCCCCGAAGTGCCGGGATTACAGGCGTGAGCCACCATGCCCAGCCTCACTGCACCAATTTTTTGCAAGGAAGGACTTGGGCTGGGAAGGGGGCGGACCTCACAGAAACGTCCGCCACATGAATAGCAAAGCCCACTGGGGTATCTTATTCCACTGTCTGCACGGAGACGTATGGAGATGACCCGGAAAAGCAAAGCCCAGCCAGGAAATGGCAGCAGGTCAGGTGGATTCAGCGCTCCCTGTTGCTCCTGTCTTCCCTCTTTAGGTCAACAACCAGAAGATGGCCGTCCCCTACAGGCCAAATGAGCACCTGCGGGTCACCCTGCGGGGCCAACGGCTCTACCTGGTCACCGACTTTGAGCTGGTCATCAGTTTCGGTGGAAGGAAAAATGCAGGTACCGGAGAGAGGGGAAAGAAGAGCAGAAGGGCCGTTTCTGAGAAGTTGGAGGGAAAATCCTATCTAAGATAGGCAAATCCTGGTGAGCGGACTCAGCCCGGTAGTGGGGCACCCAGCTCCACAGGAGGACCAGGAGGAGGTGGGGTGAGAACAGGTGGAAAGCAGGGGGCAGAGTCTTGGCCGGGCGCTGTGGCACCAGCCTGTAATCCCAGAGCTCTGGGAAGCTAAGGCAGGAGGATCGCTTGAGGTCAGAAGCTCAAGACCAGCCTGGGGAACATAGCGAGACCCCCGTCTCTACAAAAAAAAAATGTTTAAAGGCCATGTGCGGTGGCTCACGCCTGTAATCCCAGCACTTTGGGAGGCTGAGGCAGGCGGATCACCTAAGGTCAGGAGTTCAAGACCAGCCTAGCCAACATGATGAAACCCCATCTCTACTAAAAATACAAAAATTAGCTGGGTGTGGTGGTGGGGGCCTGTAATCCCAGCTACTTGGGAGGCTGAGGCAGGAGAATCACTTGAACGTGGGAGGCGAAGGTTGCAGTGAGCTGAGATGGTGCCACTGCACTCCAGCCTAGTGACAAGAGCAAAACTCTGTCTCAAAAAAAAAAAAAAAAAAATTTAAATGAGACAGGTATGTTGGTGCATGCCTGTAATTCCAGATTCTGGAACTGGAGACGCTAAGACGGGAGGATCACTTGAGGCCAGGCATTCGAGACCAGCCTGGGCAAACATAGCAAGACCCCATCTCTACAAAAAATAAAAATAAAAAATTAGCTGGATGTGGTTGTGCACACCTGTAGTCCCAGCTACTGGAAAGGCTGAGGAGAGAGGATCACTTGAGCCCAGGAGTTGGAGGCTGCAGTGAGCCATGATTGAGCCACTGTACTCCAGCCTGGGCAACAGAGCAAGACCCTGCTTTAAAAAAGTTAATTAAGGCCGGGCGCGGTGGCTTACGCCTATAATTCCAGCACTTTGGGAGGCTGAGGCAGGCGGATCATGAGGTCAGGAGATCGAGACCATCCTGGCTAACACGGTGAGACCCCGTCTCTACTAAAAATACAAAAAATTAGCCAGGCATGTTGGCGGGTGCCTATAGTCCCAGCTACTCGGGAGGCTGAGGCAGAAGAATGGAGTGAACCTGGGAAGCAGAGCTTGCAGTGAGCGGAGATCGTGCCACCACACTCCAGCCTGGGCGACAGAGCGAGACTCTTGTCTCAAAAAAAAAAAAAAGTTAATTAAATAAAAAGAGTAAGGGCTGGTTGCAGTGCTCATGCCTGTAATCCCAGTACTCTGGGAGGCCGAGGCGGGCAGATCACTTGAGGTCAGGAGTTCTAGACCAGTTTGGCCAACATGGTGAAACACCATCTCTACTAAAAATATAAAAATTAGCCAGGCATGATGGTATGTGCCTGTAGTCCTAGCTACTTGGGAGGCTGAGCCACGAGAATTGCTTGAAACTGGGAGGCGGAGGTTGCAGTGAGCCAAGATCACGCCACTGCACTTCCAGCCTGGGCAACAGAGCAAGACTCTGTCTCAGAAAAAAAAAAAAAAAAAAAGAGTGAGGAGTCTCACTTCTGGGGGCCCCCTTCCTCCCACAGTGATCTCCCTACCCAGCATGTACGAGGGGCTCGTGCGTGGCCTGTGTGGAAACTACGACAATAACCGCAAGAATGACATGATGCTGCCCAGTGGCGCCCTAACCCGGAACCTCAACACCTTTGGCGACAGCTGGGAGGTGAAGACCGAGGACGTCCTCCTCCGCTTCCCCAGGTGCGTGGCCTGGAAGGGATGAAGCTGGGGAGGTGAACAACAGTGTCTGTGCACGGTGGCCACTAGCCCTCCTGTCCTCAGCAGAGGATGAAACTCCAAGGAGAGGGTGCAGAGAGGCCTGGATCCTCCCAATTCCGTCATTCCCTCTCACCTGACTCTGGGGGTACCCGCTCAATGGAAATCCCGCTCTGTGCCCCCGCTCTGCGCTCAGCCTGCCTTCCCAGTTCTTCTTCTTCCTTCTTTTTTTCCTTCTTCCTTCTTTCTCCTCCTCCTCCTCCTCCTCTTCCTCCTCCTTCTTTTTCTCTTCCTCCTCCTCCTGCTTTTCCTTCTTCTTCTCCTCTGTCACCCAGGCTGGAGTGCAGTGGCGTGATCTCAGCTCACTGCAACCTCTGCCTCCCAATTTCAAGCGATTCTCGTGCCTTAGTCTCCCGAGTAGCTGGGACTACAGGCATACACCACCACTCTTGGCTAATGTTCATATTTTTAGTAGAGATGGGGTTTCACCATGTTGACCATACTGGTCTTGAACTCCTGACCTCAAGGGATCCGCCCACTTTGGCCTCCCAAAGTGCTGGGATTACAGGTGTGAGCCACCACACCCAGCCCCATTTCTTATTTCTTTTTTTAAAATATATTTTTTAGAGATGGGGTCTTGCTCTGTTACCCAGGTTGGAGTGCAGGGGCGTGATCTTGGCTCACTGCAGCCTGCACCTCCTGGGCTCAAGTATCCTCCTGCCTCATCTCCCGAGTAGCTGGGACTCCAGGCAGGCACCACCACACCCGACTAATCAGTTGTTCTTCTTCTTTCCCCACTTCACCTTCCTTGGGGCCTCACCTGACTCCGTGGCTGTCTCTGCCGCAGGGCTATACCAGTGGAGGAAAGACGAGGGGTGGAACTGGGCCTCCGCGTGTCCGAATGTAGCCCGGAGCAGTTGGCGAGCAACAGCACCCAGGCCTGTAGGGTGCTGGCAGACCCCCAGGGCCCATTTGCTGCCTGTCACCAGACAGTGGCCGCAGAGCCCTTCCAGGAGTGAGTCATGGGCCCAGGACTTGCGGGAATGGCCCAGGTGCCTGCTCTGGTCTTTCCCTGGGGCCTCGTGCCCACTTCCTGACCCAAGCTCTGTGTGGTTCACTCCTCCGTTCTCCCTGTGGCCTCATTTCCTTGTGACCCTCCCTGGACACCGACTGATGTCTTTCTATTTGGGGTTCCAGGCTCTCTTCTGCAGGGGTGGGTCTCCTCCCCTCCCCAAACTCTGACTGCACCCTTCCTGCCCCCTCTCCGCCCCAGGCACTGCGTGCTGGATCTGTGCTCCACTCAGGACCCAAGAGAGCAAGAGGAGCTGCGCTGCCAGGTCCTCAGTGGGTACGCCATCCTCTGCCAGGAGGCGGGCGCTGTCCTGGCTGGCTGGCGGGACCGCACCCTCTGCGGTGAGGCACTGCCCCTCCCCGTGCCAACCCTGACCCCTCTGCCATCCACCTCTGCTGAACACTTTTCCCACCACTGCCTCATCTCGGACTTTCTGTCTTAGTCTCAGCATCCCTCGAATTTCTGTCTCAGTCCCAGGTCCAAGTCAGCACAACCAGCAGCTTGCCTCCTTCTCTGCCCCTACCTGGGAGCCTCCCAACCCCATCCCACATCCCACTCCTTCCTGCCAAGGTCCACCTCTGCTCAACCAGTTCCTTCAAACGCTCTAATGTTGCAGACAAAAAGACCCTGGATGGGCTGGGCGTGGTGGCTCACACCTGTAATCCCAGTGCTTTGGGAGGCCGAGGCTGGAAGATGGCTTGAGCCCAGGAGTCCCAGGCTGCAGTGAACCATGACTGCACCACTGCACCCCAGCCTGGGCAACAGAGCAACATCCTATTTAGAAAAAAAAAAAAAGAAAAGAAAAGAAAAGAAAGAAAGAAAAAGAAAAAAGAAAGAAAGAAAAAGAAAAGACTAGACAGGCTGGGCGTGGTAGCTCACACCTGTAGCTTCACCACTTTGGGAGGCTGAGGCGGGAGGATCAATTGAAGCCAAGAGTTTGAGACCAGTTTAGGCAACACAGTGAGACCCCATCTCTATAAAAATTTTAAACAAATTAGCCAGGTGTGGTGGTGCATGACTATAGCTCCAGTCACCAGGGAGACTGAGGTGGGAGGATCACGGGAACCCAGGAGTTGGAGGCTGCAGTGAGCTGTGATAACGCCAGCCTGGGCACTCCAGCCTGGGCGACAGAGTGAGACTCCATCTCAAAAAAAAAAAAAGAAAAAGAAAAAAAGACCCTAGATGAAGCTGCGATGCGTTCTGGCTTCCTGCCTATAAGCAACTCTGAGTGTTTTTGTTGTTGTTGTGGTTGTTTGAGACGGAGTTTTGCTCTTTGTCGCCCAGGCTGGAGTGCAATGGTGCGATCTTGGCTCACTGCAACCTCCGCCTCCCGGGTTCAAGTGATTCTCCTGTCTCAGCCTCCCGAGTAGCTGGGATTTCAGGTGCCCGCCACCATGCCCGGCTCATTTTTGTATTTTTAGGAGAGATGGGATTTCACCATGTTGGCCAGGCTGGTCTTGAACTCCTGACCTCACGTGATCCACCTGCCTCATCCTCCCAAAGTGTTGGGATTACAAGTGTGAGCCGCTGCATCCAGCCTACTCTGAGTTTTATTGAGTGACCTTGCCCCTGTTTGGCCTGCCCAGCCCCAGCCAACTTCTGACCATGATTGTCCCCACAGCCATGGAGTGTCCAGCAGGTACTATGTATCAGAGCTGTATGACACCCTGCCCAGCGTCCTGTGCCAACCTGGCAGACCCCGGGGACTGCGAAGGCCCCTGCGTGGAAGGCTGTGCCAGCATCCCAGGCTATGCCTACAGCGGCACCCAGAGCCTCCCGCTGGCTGACTGTGGCTGCACCAGCAATGGCATCTACTACCAGGTCCGGGCTGGCAGCGGGAGGGCCCGGGGAACAGAGGTGCCAAGGAGAGCCAGACCAGGGATGGAACCGGAACGTCTCCTCCTGACCCCTCCCCTTTCTAGCTGGGCAGCAGCTTTGTGACTGAGGACTGCTCTCAGCGCTGCACCTGTGCCAGCTCACGGATCCTGCTGTGCGAGCCATTCAGCTGCAGAGAGGGGGAGGTCTGCACCCTGGGGAACCACACCCGAGGCTGCTTTCCAGGTGAACCTGCACCCCTGCCCGGTTCCAAGCTGCCCCATGCCCTGCGGCATCCATGGACCAAGGATCGTCCCCTTGTGTCCTGGGGACTCTTCCACATTGATTTCAGGACATCTGTCCCTACCTTTGTAGGGAGAGACAAAGGACAAAGATCTCCCCTTCCCTAAGCATCCACGACCTGCCCAATCCTTCCCTAGCATTCCTTCCCATTATCTCCTTCAGCCCTGGTGGTTAGCACAGCACTTCTAATTTTTTTTTTTTTTTTTTTTTTTGAGACGGAGTCTCGCTGTGCTCCCAGGCTGGAGTGCAGTGGCGCGATCTCGGCTCACTGCAAGCTCCGCCCCCCGGGTTCACGCCATTCTCCCGCCTCAGCCTCCCAAGTAGCTGGGACTACAGGCGCCCGCTACCGCGCCCGGCTAGTTTTTTGT
>NC_037670.1:12353968-12471432 GCF_003255815.1 Theropithecus gelada | reverse complement strand
TCTCTACTAAAAATACAAAAATTAGCTGGGTGTGGTGGCAGGTGCCTATAATCCCAGCTACTTGGGAGGCTGAGGCAGGAGAATCACTTGAACCTGGGAGGCAGAGGCTGCAGTGAGCCGAGATCGCACCCTTGCACTCAAGCCTGGGCAACAAGAGCGAGACTCTCTCTCAAAAAAGAGAAAAGAAAAAAAAGAAAGACATACCTGGGGCCGGGCGCGGTGGCTCAAGCCTGTAATCCCAGCACTTTGGGAGGCCGAGACGGGCGGATCACGAGGTCAGGAGATCGAGACCATCCTGGCTAACACGGTGAAACCCCGTCTCTATTAAGAAATACAAAAAACTAGCCGGGCGAGGTGGCGGGCGCCTGTAGTCCCAGCTACTCGGGAGGCTGAGGCCGGAGAATGGCGTGAACCCGGGAGGCGGAGCTTGCAGTGAGCTGAGATCTGGCCACTGCACTCCAGCCTGGGCGACAGAGCGAGACTCCGTCTCAAAAAAAAAAAAAAAAAAAAAAAAGTTTCGAAGGAAGGAAGTTTCCCCAAAGCCCAGGGCTAGTGAGGCAGGGTTGGGAGCCAGGCTGGCTGACCCCTGGCCAGTCTCTGGCAGCCGCTACTTTCTGCCCTGGCGTCCCAGCCTCCAGCCAGCCCTCCCCTGAGCAGGGAATGTCCTCCCAGGGCCCCCCTCCCACAACCCTGTCTGTCCTTACAGAAAGCCCGTGTCTGCGGAACCCCTGTCAGAATGACGGGCAGTGTCAGGAGCGGGGAGCCACCTTCACCTGCGACTGTGAAGTTGGTTATGGGGGAGACCTCTGTACGGAGCCTCGAGATGTGCCACCTCCCAGAAAGCCAGGTGAGGGCATCATCCAAGGCCCTGTACCCTCACAGCCTCTTCCCGGCCGACAACCACAGAAGGATTCTATATGTATTATATTCACATATAGAATGATATGCATTATAATATGTTATAGATATATATTATAAACAATATCGATTTGTATATATAATGATATTAATATATTAATATATGTTGTATGTTAATTATATATTTATATATTGCATATATTATAGTAGGAATTGTATTATAATATAATCCCTAGAAATTAGCCGGACAAGCATCCTCAAAAAACCAGTCCTGGCCGGGCGCGGTGGGTCACACCTGTAATCCCAGCACTTTGGGAGGCCGAGGTGGGCGGATCACAAGGTCAGGAGATCGAGACCATTCTGGCTAACACGGTGAAACCCTGTCTCTACTAAAAATTCAAAAAGTTAGCCAGACGTGGTGGTGTGTGCCTGTAGTCCCAGCTACTCAGGAGGCTAAGGCAGGAGAATCACTTGAACCCGGGAGGTGGAGGTTGCAGTGAGCCAAGATCAAGCTACTGCACTTCAGCCTGGGTGACAGAGCAAAAATCCGTCTCAAAAAAAAAAAAAAAAATTAGCTGGGTATGGTGGTGCACAGCTGTAATCCCAGCTACTCGGAGGCTGAAGCACAAGACTCGCTTGAACCCGGGAGGCAGAGGTTGCCATGAGGTAAGATCGCACTACTGCGCTCCAGCCTAGGTGACAAAGCAAGACTCCATCTCAAAAAAAAAACCAAAAACCAAAAACCAAACCAAAACAAAAAACCAGTTCCTGTGCCCACCTCCTACCTATATACTGTGGAATCTTCTCTCTGAAGCCCAGCTCCCCATTCCTGTGACCTGTATCTCTCACCCCTGCTGCTTCCTCCTCCTGTGTCCATCGGTGCCTCTCCAGCACCTTCCACTGTCCTTCCCTGTCCCAAACTACAATTCCCATGAGCCTCTGGGCCAGCGGTTCTCCAGCTTTATCTTGTCTAAGATTGAAGAGGGGGTAACTTGTGAACATGTGTATTCCAGAACACACCCCGAAAGATCAGATCCGGTAGGTCTGGAGTGGGCCCAGGAATCTTTTTTTTTTTTTTTTGTGACAGAGTCTTACTGTGTTGCCCAGGTTGGAATGCAGTGGCATGATCTCCACTCATTGCAACCTCCGCCTCCCAGCTTCAAGTGATTCTCCTGTCTCAGCCTCCTGAGTAGCTGGGATTACAGGCGCCGGCCACCACACCTGGCTAATTTTGTTTTTTTAGTAGAGACAGGGTTTCGCCATCTTGGCCAGGCTGGTCTCGAACTCCTGACCTCAGGTGATCCTCCCACCTCAGCCTCCCAAAGTGCTGGGATTACAGGATGAGCCACCGCACCCAGTCAGAATCTGCATTTTCAACAAGGGCCCAGGAAACTATGGAAGTGACTCCAGGGCTACTCTTTGAGAAATGCTGGCTGAGATGACACCTGGACTCTAGGGCACCTACGAGGAACAGCTACCCCCTCTAAATAGGCTTAAGGGAGGGCAGGCATGGTGGTTCATGCCTGTAATTCCAGGACTTTGGGAGGCTGAGGCAGGAGGATCGCTTGAGCCCAGGAATTCAAGACCAGCCTGGTAACATAGCAAGACCCCATCTCTACAAAACATCACGAAAATTAACTGGGTGTGGTGGCATGTGCCTGTAGTCCCAGCTACTTGGAAAGGAGGCTGAGGTGGGAGGATCGCTTGAGCCCGGGAGTTCAAGGCTGCAGAAAGCTTTGATTTGGCTACTGCACTCCAGCCTGGGCAACAGAGCCAGACCCCGTCTAAAAAGGCTTATGGGAAACAGAAAACATTGTGGGGGTAGGGGCGCTAAGACCTTGGAGTCCCTGGAGGTGAGAACCTCCTGGAGGGAGAAGCAGACACACCTAGAGATTTAGAGAGATGAGGTCCCCTGGGGTAGCATGCAGTCCCCAAAAGGGAGTGCCCATCAGTCCCCACCCTTCCCGTCTCACGTTCGACCTAATGTCTCTTCCCCGCACCTGGAAGCATCTAACCCGGTGGCCGTCCTACTGGGACTGCTGGTGCCTGTGGTGGTCGTAGTACTGGCCGTAACCAGAGAGTGCATTTATAGAATGAGGAGGAAGAGGTGAGTCCTGGGAAGAGGAAGGGCGGGTGGGGTGTGCAAATGGGGGAGTGCAAATGGGGGAGTGGCTGGGCCCATAAAGGGCCACTCGGGGACCCATGTCTATTCCCCCATGCCTTCTAGAGAGAAAATGCAGAGCCAGGAGCCAGACAGACTGGCCAGGCTGGTGGACACAGGTGAGAACCGACCCCACAGCCCGGAACCTTGGGGCCTAGAGTTGAGTCTCCTCTCATACATGGTTTTCTTGCTTTCTCCTCAGATATTGTTCTGGACTGTGCCAGTTAAGTTGCTCAGTTTTGAATTGTCTTCAAACAAGAAGATTAAATAAATATACGTATTTATTTATTTGAGACAGGGTTTTGCTCTATCATCCAGGCTGGAGTGCAGTGGCACAATCAGAGCTCACTGCAGCCTCAACCTCCTGGGCCTCCTGCCTCAGCCTCCCGGGTAGCTGGGACTGCAGGCATGCGTCACCATGAGGGTTAAATTTTAACATCATTGTTTTTGTAGAGATAGGGGAGAGGGTCTCACTACGTTGCCCAGGCTGGTCTCAAACTCCTGGCCTCCAGCAATCCTCCCGCCTTGGCCTTCCAGGGCACTGCAGTTACAGGCATGAGCCACGGCACCTGGCCAAAATTATTTATTTTTGTTTTGTTTTTTTGTTGAGACAGAGTCTCGCTCTGTCTGGAGTACAGTGGTGTGATCTCTGTTCACTGCAACCTCCGCTTCCTGGGTTCAAGCAATTCTCCTGCCTCAGCCTCCTAAGTAGATGGGATTACAAGTATGCACCACCTTGCCTGGCTAATTTTTGTATTTTTAGTAGAGATGAGGTTTTGCCATGTTGGCCAAGCTGGTTCCCGAACTCCTGACCTCGAGTGATCCGCCCAACTCGGGCTCCCAAAGTGCTGGGATTACAGGCGTGAGCCACCGTGCCTGGCCCAAAATTATGTATTTTTGAGACGTGAATGTCCACATGATTATGGTGGAGGAAGTTGGGTCTTAGAGGGAGGAAAATGAGGGAGAGAGGCACGTGGAGGACTAGGTAGGGCTGGGTTCTGTGCAAAATGTCTAGAGGGGAAAGGAACCTAGGTTTGAGGTGAGGGTGTTGTCCCTGAGAGAAAACCACATGGGGGTGGCCCATTCGGTCCCGGCAAGGCTGACATCACTGGGGAGACAGAAGGAGCAGGGAGGGCAGAAGGAACAGGGCAGGCAGGGGAATGGAGGGTGGGATGCAGCCCCAGACCCTTGGCTTCTGATTTAGGAGAAGACTTCACCCCAGGAATCCGAGTGCTTAGAGGATATGGCCTCTGGCTCCCCACCAAGGTGATTCTGAGAAATTTTACATGTCAAATACAGACTAAGGTTGGGGAATGTGGCTTTTTCTTTTTTCTTTTTTTTTTGGAGACAAGGTCTCACTCTGTTGCCCAGGCTAGAGTACAGTGGTGCAGTCATAGCTCACTGCAGCTTTGACCCCCAGGGCTCAAATGATCCTCCCATCTCAGCCTCCTGAGTAGCTGGTACTACAGGTATGCACCACTACGCCTGGCTAATTTTGATGTTTTTTGGAAGAGAGAGGGTCTCACTATGTTGCCCAGGCTGGTCTTGAACTCCTGGGCTCAAAGAGCTCAGCCTGCCTCCACCTCCCAAAGTACTAGGAATACACGTGAGCCACCTCGCCCAGCCAAATGTGGCCTGCCTACCTTCCCTCCCTCCCTTCCTTCTTTCCTTCCTTCCTCCATCCTTCCCTTCTCCTTCCCTTCCTTTTCTTCCTATCTTCCTCCTTCATTTCCTTCCTTCTTTCCTTCCTTCCTCCCTCCTTCCCTCCCTCCCTCCCTGCCTCTCTTCCTTCTTCCCTCCCTCCCTNTTCCTCCCTCCTTCCCTCCCTCCCTCCCTGCCTCTCTTCCTTCTTCCCTCCCTCCCTCTCTTTTTCTTTCTTTCTCTCTCCCCTCCCTCCCTCCCTCCCTTCCTTCCTTTTTTAGAGATAGGTGCTTCCTGTTACCCAGGCTAGAGTGCAGTGGTGCAATCATAGTTCACCCCCCAAGTCCCTCCCACGCTTCCTCGGGGGTACAAAACAAGGGTGATGTGTCACCAAGGGAAGATGGGACAGAGGACTCAAGAGCCCGAGAGACTCCAGAAGAGGGCAGTAGAGGTGAGAAATTGAGGACAAGACTCCCTGGGCTGGAAAGGGCCCAAGCTGTGATTTGGGGTCCAGCACTGACACAAACACGACAACAGGGGGCGACGGAGGTGCAGAAATGGAAAAAGCAGGTCGGGCATGGTGGCTCACGTCTGTAATCCCAGCGCCTTGGGAGGCTGAGAGGGGAGGACTGCTTGAGGCCAGGAGTTTGAGATCAACCTGGGCAACATTATGAGGCGCAGTCTCTACAAAGAATAAAAAATCAGCTGGGCATGGTGGTGCGCTACTCGGGAGGCTCAGATGGGAGCTTGAACTCCTGGGCTCAAGCCTCAGCCTCTCAAGTAGTCAGGACTACAGGCGCACATCACCACGCCCTGGCTAAAAAAAGTGGGTTTTTCCAAAAAAGCAAATCAGCCTGTGACCCTCTGGGGAGGCCCCCACCCTTGGCATTCCTCCATTTCCCAAAAGGGGCTGGGGGTTACTGAGGGCGGGGTCTGGGGTCTGCGTTGCTGAAGAATTCTGACCTCTATCCTAGTAGGAGTGACCCACTCACCCCAGCCTGAGGCCAAGGTGCAAATGTCCCGCCCCCTTCCTTGGGACTCCTGCCTCCCATCAGGCAGGTCCTTGCTTGGGAGTGGGGACTGGGACGTTTTGCTTGGGCTCTAAGAAGGAAAGGAAGGCTTGCTGGGTGCGGTGGCTCACACCTGTAATCCCAGCACTTTGGGAGGCTAAGGCGGGCGGATCTTTCGAAGTCAATAGTTGGAAACTAGCCTGGCTAACATGTTGCAGTGAGCCGAGATTGCACCACAGCACTCCAGCCTGGGCAACAGAGTGAGACTGTCTTAAAAAAAAAAAAAAAAAAAAAAAGGGCCACGAACGGTGGCTCACGCCTGTAATCCCAGCACTTTGGGAGGCCGAGGCGGGCAGATCACGAGGTCAGGAGATCGAGACCATCCTGGCCAACACAGTGAAGCCACATCTCTACTAAAAATACAAAAACAAACTAGGCAGGCGTGGTGGCGGGCGCCTGTAGTCCCAGCTACTCAGGAGGCTGAGGCAGGAGAATGGCGTGAACCCGGGAGGCGGAACTTGCAGTGAGCCGAGATCACACCACTGCACTCCAGCCTGGGCAACGGAGCAAGACTCCATCCCAAAACAAAACAAAACAAAACACTGACAATTGGGCTGGTGGAGGATCGGGACGTAGGACCCCAAAGGGGATTTGGGTTTGGGGATGTCAAAACAGGGAGGATAGGCTGGGTGTGGTGGCTCACACCTGTATTCCCAGTGCTTTGGGAGGCTGAGGAGGGAGAGGCTTGAGGTCAGGAGTTGGAGACCAGCTTGAGCAACACAGCGAGTCCCTGTCTCTACAAAAATGTAAGAAATTATTGGGTGACTGAGGCGGGAGGACTGTCTGAGCCCAGGAGTTCCAAGCTGCAGTGAGCTATGATTGCACCACTGCACTCCAGCCTGGGCAACAGAACAGGACCCTGTCTCTAAAGAAACCACCAACCAACCAGGGAGGATTGAGTTCTAGAAATGTATTATGCTCTGCGCTCATCCTCTGGGATGACACGCCCTGAGGCCACCTTCGTGGAAGGAAAGAAGACCCAACATGGGGAAGGAAAGGATCCTGGGAAGGAAGGGTCCTGCCCAGTGAGACTCTCCCTTTCCCTAGCTGGGAGAGCATTTGCGCTGGGGAGCTGGATGTGGCAGGAAGGCTCAGGGCAGCCTGGAGTTGTTGGGCTGGACCTCAGGGGGCTTCTGCAGCCCCCTGCCCTGACCCCAGCTCCCCACACCGGGTCTTCACTCTTGGCCTCTCTGCTGTGCCTCTGCAATGCCCATTAACGAAGCTACCAGCTCTCTAGGATACCTTATCTAGCCTGGATGTCTGGTTGGCAGGGGAAGAGGGTGGGCCT
The DNA here is from genome assembly GCF_003255815.1 of Theropithecus gelada. Classification (NCBI taxonomy): domain Eukaryota; kingdom Metazoa; phylum Chordata; class Mammalia; order Primates; family Cercopithecidae; genus Theropithecus; species Theropithecus gelada. The sequence continues at coordinate 12,464,414 of NC_037670.1, read as the reverse complement.
GAGCAACATCCTCTGGATGGACCCGAGTCCCTCCCACACCTCCTCGGGGGTACGAAACATGGGTGATGTGTCACCAAGGGAAGAGGGGACAGAGGACTCAAGAGCCTGAGGAACTCCAGAAGAGGGTTGTAGAGGTGGGAAATTGAGGACAAGCCTCCCTGGACCGGGAAGGGCCCAAGCTGATTTGGGGTCCAGCACTGACCCAAACGCGTCAACAGGGGGCGACTCAAGTGCAGAAATGGAAAAGGCAGGTTGGGCGCGGAGGTTCACACCTGTAATCCCAGCGCCTCGGGAAGCTGAGAGGGGAGGATCACTTGAGGCCAGGAGTTTGAGATCAGCCTGGACAACATTGTGAGACCCACGCCCCCAGCCCATCTCTACAAAAAAATTTTAAAATCAGTTGGGCGTGGTAGCGTGTGCCTGGAGGATTCCCAGTTACTCAGAAGGCTGAGATGGGAGGATCCCTTGAGCCCAGGAGTTCAAGGTTATAGTGAACTATGATCATTCCACTGCACTCCAGCCTGAGCGACAGAGCGAGACCCTGTCTCAAAAACAAACAAAAAAGCAAAAAAACAGAAAAAGAAATGGACCAGGTTAAGCCAGGCTGGTCCTTGTCAAGACCTGCCCCTGCAGGTGTCCAGGGGGAGACCAGAAAGATCCCTGGAGAAAAGGACACAGAAAATGGCAAGAAAGAGAGCGGGGCCTTTGGAGGGGGAAGTTGGGGGAAGACAGGAGGTTCCCCCTCCCGTTTCCAAGAGGCTGGGAGAACCTGCCCGGGCAGCATCTTGAATGGGAGAATTGTCCTTGGCCCAGCCACCCGCGCAAGTGCCTGTGTACACACGTGGGGGGCCCCTTCTTCCCTTCCCCCACAGCCAATGCAGACACTCTCCCCGCATTGCCTCGAAATCTACCCCAGCTGTCAACATCTGGCCCCCATCTGTCTCCTTCATCCAACAGGACCCCCTGGCTCCAGCTCCTGCTCCCTCCTCCCTCTCCAGGGGCTGTGGGGCAGGGCTGGGAGCTCAAGGCCTTCCCTCCTTCCCTCCCGCAGCAGCCCCTGGCCAGGATGGAGGAACCAGCACAGGGGAGGGAGGGGACAGCCCCACCCCGGAGGTGCCCCAGGCTCTTGGCAGAGCCAGCTGGAGCCATTAGAAGCAGATGCCGAATGATTCATCTCACCCCACCACCTCAAACACACCCTGGGGCTCATAACCGAGTTCCAGCCCCTACAGCCCTGCAGCCTCCAGACCTCTGACCCCTCTCTGTCAGTCACAAAGCCCTCCCTACCCAGCCCCACTCTCCTTAGAAATGTAGTCCATCACCCCCGTCACCCCCGGAGCTGGGACACGTCCCATTTTCTTTTATTCATACAAAAAGTTACTTTTTTAAATATAATTTAAGAACCCCTCCAAGCACCGGCATCCGTTTCTGGGTTCCACCACCACCTACTGCCCCTTTTACTACCTAACCCTGCACCCCTTCATGGGACACAGCTTGGGGGTCCCAGGCGGGATCCGGGGAGGTGGCATGACCAAGGCACTGTTCTGGAAACAGACACAATGATGGATCCCTGTTTCAACTTGGGCAAAGGAGGCCGTAGTGAAAAACAGGTTCCCTCCAACACAGAGTTGTGACAAGGACGGTAGAAAAACGAAACGAAAAAACAAGAAGGGAACGGGGAGAAAAATTAAGACCAAAAACAAAACTCAAAAACCTTCAATATGAAGGCAGCAGCTGGGGGAGAGGCATTTACAAGGGAAAAAATGATTGAGTTTGGTGGTGACAGCAGCAAGTTGGGACTACAAACCCCAATGGTTTTGTCACTGGGCCCTGACACCCCTTCTTGCCCCCTGGGACAGTCCCCCTCTCCGGAGCTGGCAAGGGAGTCACACTCTTTGGTCTGCGGGAAGGCACCCGTCAAGGTGAGGGGGGTCACCTGGGGAGGCTGGGAGATGATGGGCACTTCCTTTCCCTCTGGTCACACCCAGTCCCGAGGGAAAGGCACCCTCACCCTTGGTCTGGAGTTCCCCGAGGGGGCTGGGGGGGTGATTTTCCCCTCCTATTATGGCAGAACCCCCAAATCCTGTCTCTCCAAATTGCCAACTCCCCACCCCACGGGTTCAAAGTGCAATCCAGTGGGGCTCAGGGCTGGGGGCCTCTGTGAGTCCCCACTCTGCCCCAGAAAGATAAGGAGGCCCTGTCCCTGGGGTGGGCAGTTCCTGCAGGTCAGTACTGTGGGGTCGGTACTCCGGTCCCACCCGGGGCTCCCGGCTTGGCCTGGGACTTCATGTGCTGGACACTGGCCAAGATTTTCTTCTGGTGTCCCGCCAGAGTGACTCCGATTCGGAGCAGGTCCCTGTAGAAGTAAAGGAGAGCTCGGTGAGACCCTAGGGTCCCTGTGGCCGCTCTCCTCGCTTGGCTACTGAGCTGGTCCTAGCCTCAGCATTGTAAGCCAAACAGAAAAGCCAGCGGGAGAGGGAGAACCGATGTCAACAGTTGCGGGGCAGTTTTAGGAGCCAGGCAGCCATCCTTCTGTGCAGCCGCAGTAGGGGGTGGGGCTGGAGGCCAGAGGCGGGGGGCTTTGGCTTGGGTACCAGGGAAGGAAGGAAAAGAGAGAAAGTCCCGCAAACTGAGACTAGGGGAAGAGGCTGCACAGATTGCTGTAGAGGGAAATGGAGATGTGAGAAAGAAAAGGCCGAAGTGGGAGAGGAAGAGCTGGGTGGAGAGGAAGAGGAGGTTGCTGATGGCTGGAGACTGAGATAAGGGGAAAAAAGGGAGAGGAGGCCCTCTGGGTCAGAGAGAGGCTGGGAAGAATTAGGGAGGGATGTGCCCAGGCCCCACGGGGCAGGGGCAGACTGGCCTGGGACCCTCTGGCTCTAGCCTCCTGAGTAGCTGAGACCACAGGCATGCACCACCATGCCTGGCTAAGTTTTTTGTTTTTGTTTTGTACAGATGGGGTTTTGCTATGTTGGCCAGGCTGCTCTCCAACTCCTGGGCTAAAGCATCAGTCCACCTCAGCCTCCCAAATTGCTGGGATTACAGGCATGAGCCACCACCCGGCCTTCACATTTGTTTTTTTTTTTTGAGATGGAGTTTCACTCTGTTGTCCAGGCTGGAGTGCGATGGCACAATCTTGGCTCGCTGCAACCTCCACCTCCCAGGTTCAAGCGATTCTCCTGCCTCAGCCTCCTGGGTAGCTGGTATTACAGACACGCACCACCATGCCCAGCTAATTTTTATATTTTTAGTAGAGATAAGGTTTCACCAAGTTGTGCATAATGGGCTCGAACTCCTGATCTCAAGTTATCCACCTGCCTTGGCCTCCCAAAGTGCTGGGATTACAGGCATGAACCACCGTGCCCGGCCTTCAGATTTTTATATTCCTTCTGTTATTCAACCTGGGATGAGAGGAGATCTTGGGAGAGAAACGGGAAAGCAGGAAGGGGGAGTAGCAGACAAAGGCCAAGTGGGGATATGCAGCCTTTGGGAGGCGAGGAATCATAAAACCATTTCACATGAAAGCTGAAGAGGATCTCCAAAACCTAGCCCAATCTTCTCCTTTTATGGGTGGAAAAAGAGAACCCGAGTTGACACGTTGTTACTGTGAGAGCCGGGCCTGGAATGCAGATAGATGCACAAAGATAGATACGGAGTGAGAGGCAGAAACGCGATGGCCCAGGGCAGTGATGGCAGGAGGAGGTGAGGCGGGCAGGCTGGCCCCAAAGAGTCCTCGGGTCCTTGGCTACATGGGGCTGTTACTGCTCCTCCGGGGCCCTTCTAGGCATGGCATGAACGCCGTGCGAGAAGACAGCGTTGGCACCCGAAGCTGACCCCAAAAGCCCCTGCAGACCCCATGGGCCTGACTCCAGCTGCCTTGCTCTCCCCACCCCACTCCAGCTCTTGCCACTACTTACTCGGCAGAGATCTGGCTGACCAGCTCAAAGGAGCCAAAGCCAGCGGCTGCAAAACTTTCTTCGTATCTTCCCATCTTGATGGCCCGAAGCCACTCGCCCACAGAGCCAAAAGCTGAGTAGTGAGGCTGCCGCTGGTCCAGGAGAGGGTGTGAGGCCCTGCGGGGCAAGGATGGGGAGGAATGCTGAGTACCAGGCGCGGGTCCGGGCGAGTAGGTGGAGCCCAGCCTTGGAGAGGCGGACAGAGACCCTTCCACCTAACATCAATGAACAGACACTTCTGGGCAAGGAGTGGGGGCAGAGAGCAGGAAGGGGCCCATTCCCTGCAGTCCTCACCCGCCATTCTCCCGGGCCACGATTTTGAGGCTGGCAGGGTTCCGGATCATCTTGTCCAGGGCGCTAACCACCTGAGGGAAGCGGGGCCGGGCATTCCGGTCTTTCTGCCAACAGTCCAGCATGAGCTGGTGGAGGGACGTGGGACAGTCTGGGGGCGGGGGCAGCCGGTAGTCCTGTTCAATGGCATTGATCACCTGGAAAGAGGGGAAGCAGCTCTGGGTAAGGCTGTCCAGGAAAAGCAAGATGCTAACAGGCCCAGGTAATGGTGGCCTGGCAGATGGTAGCATAGCAGCCACAGCCCCCACAAAAATCAGATCCAGGAATCTTCCTAGCCGGAGTTGAAGCCCTCTGTGGCTGGAGGCCCCAGCAGCTCTTAGGCTATGATACAGACATGTTACCTCCCAACCCTGCCCTCCGTCTCTGCATCCTTCTGCGACCCAAATATGCTGTATCCAACTCTTTTTTTTTTTTTTTTTTTGAGACAGTCTCGCTCAGTCGCCCAGGCTGGAGTGCAGTGGCACGATCTCGGCTCACTGCAAGCTCCGCCTCCTGAGTTCTCGCCATTCTTCTGCCTCAGCCTCCCGAGTAGCTGGGACTACAGGCACCCGCCACTACGCCCGGCTAATTTTTTTTTTTGTATTTTTAGTAGAGACGGGGTTTCACCGTGTCGGCCTGGATGGTCTCGATCTCCTGACCTTGTGATCCACCCGTCTCGGCCTCCCAAAGTGCTGGGATTACAGGCGTGAGCCACGGCGCCTGGCCCAACTCTTTTATTTATTTTTTAAGATGAAGTCTCACTCAGTTGCCCAGGATGGAATGCAATGGCGTGATCTTAGTTCACTGCAGCCTCTGTTCCTGGGTTCAAGCGATTCTCCTGTCTCAGCCTCCCGAGTAGCTGGGATTACAGGCACCCGCCATCATGCTCGGCTAATTTTTTGTATATTTTTAGAGACGGGGTTTCACCATGTTGGCCAGGCTGGTCTTGAACTCCTGACCTCAGGTGATCTGTCCACCTTGGCCTCCCAAAGTGCTGGGATTACAGGTGGGAGACACCACGCCAGGTCCCCAACTCTTTTTAAAACTTTTTTGTAGAGATAGGATCCGGCTGTGATACCCAGGCTGGTCTCAAGATCCTGAGTTCAAGTGATCCCCCCTCCTCAGCCTCCCATAGTGTTGGGATTACAGGCGTTGAGCCACTAGGCCTGGCCCTGCATCTCAACTCTTTGATACAAAGATCAATTCTCCTTTTTTGTCATCTCCACGGTCTCAAGAACCCAGCAGTCATGACTTTCTGGGAACCCACCCTTCACCCCAAATCCCAGGTGAGAAAACACCAAGGAAAGCTTGGTACGACCATGGGACACTTACATCCTGATTGCTCATGTCCCAGTATGGCCGCTCCCCAAATGACATCACCTCCCACATCACAATCCCGTAACTCCAGGCATCACTGGCAGAAGTGAACTTCCGGAATGCAATGGCCTCCGGGGCAGTCCATCGGATGGGAATCTTTCCTCCCTGAAGAAGGAGGAGAAAAGGTGAGCTGGGGGACTCACTGAGGGACTCACCAGACCCAGCACACTGCCCCCTAGACCCCAACCCCACTCGGCTTTTTTCCCCTAGCTCAGGTCCCAAGCCTCCTACTCTCCAATGCTGTTTGCCCAGGTTGGACTGCAGTGGCACAATCTTGGCTCACTGAAACCTCCGTCTCCCTGGTTCAAGTGATTCTCCTACCTCAGCCTCCTGAGTAGCTGGGATTACAGGCATACACCACCTCCTCCACCCCAGCTAATTTTGTATTTTTAGTAGCGACAGGGTTTCCCAACGTTGGCCAGGCTGGTCTCGAACTCCTGACCTCAGGTGATCCTCCCGCCTCAGCCTCCCAAAGTGCTGAATGAATTTACAGGCATGAGCCACCATGCCTGGCCACTGTTCTTTCGAGACAGGGTCTTACTTTGTCGCCCAGGCTGCAGTACAGTGACATATTCATAGCTCACTGCAGCCTCCAACTCCTGGGCTTAAGCGATCCTCCTGCCTCAACCTCCCAAATAGCTGGGACTACAGATGCATGCCACTGCGCCTGGCTAATCTTTTACCTTTTTTGTAGAGATGGGGTCTTGTTGTGTTGCCCAGGTTATCCAACTGTTATTTTCCTAGACATCTGGAAGTCGGCTTCCCGGAGCTGACTGTCCCCGCCACCCACAGCCTGCTCCTCTATCCTCTCCCTGGAGCAGGGCTGCCAAACCCTCAGCCTCCCACCTTTCCAACCTGCGCTCCCCACCTGGCCCTAAGAACCTCACACCCCTGGTCCCCAGCGTTACCAGGGAGCTCGTGTAGGTGGGATCGGAAGAGTTCTCCTCCAGGAATCGGGAAAGGCCAAAGTCAGACACTTTGCAGACCAGGTTGCTGTTGACTAGGATGTTGCGAGCAGCCAGGTCTCGGTGGACGTAGCTCATCTCGGCAAGGTACCGCATGCCCGAGGCGATGCCCCGCAGCATGCCCACGAGCTGGATGACCGTGAACTGTCCGTCGTTCAGCTGGAGAGCAGATGGGGTGGGGGCTTGGTGAGGACAGCCCACCCACCATTCCCCCTCCCATCCACATCTTTTTTTTTTTTTTTTTTTTAAATACTTTAAGTTCTAGGATACATGTGCACAACGTGCAGGTTTGTTACATATGTATACGTGTGCCATGCTTTTTTTCTTTTTTGAGGCGGAGTCTCGCTCTGTCGCCCAGGCTGGAGTGTGGTGTGGCGATCTCGGCTCACTACAAGCTCCGCCTCCCGGGTTCCCGCCATTCTCCTGCCTCAGCCTCCCGAGTAGCTGGGACTACAGGTGCCTGCCACCACGCCCGGCTAATTTTTTGTATTTTTAGTAGAGACGGGTTTTCACCATGTTAGCCAGGATGGTCTCGATCTCCTGACCTCATGATTCGCCTGCCTCGGCCTCCTGAGTAGCTGGAACAATAGGCATGTGCTATTATGTCTGGATAATTTTTTAACTTTTAGTAGAGATAGGTTCCCATTATGTTGCCCAGGCTGGTCTTTAACTCCTGGCCTGAAGCGATCCTTCCGCCTGGGTCTCCCAAAGCACTGGGATTACAGGTGTTGAGTCACCACATCCAGCCTCCCGTCCACTTCCTAAACTGTATATGTCACTTCCAGACGCACCTCACAACTCACCTGTAGGGCAAGTCCCCAACTCTCCCAGGTGAGCCTTCCTTTCTTTTCCCAAGTTTTCTCGGTTCTTGCTACAATATCACAACCCATTGCTTAACTTACAATGGTTGCTGTTTCAATGGTAAGTATTCAGTCTCTCCAAATTAGGTTATAATTTGAAAAATTATTTCAAGTTTTCCTTCTATTTAACCTGGTACACTGCTTTACACCCAGGAAATACTCAACAAATGCTTTTCCGTTTTTCAGTTTTTTGGAGACAGGGTCTCTTTCTTTCTCCCAGGTTGGAGTGCAGTGGCACGATCATGGTTCACCACAGCCTTAAACTCCTGGGCTTAAAGGATCCTTCTGCCTCAGCCTCCTTAGTAGCTGGGACTACAGGTGCACACTGCACCTGGCTAATTAAAACAAAGGGTTTTTTTTTTTTTGGTAGAGGTGGGGGTCTCACTGTGTTTCCCAGGCTTGTCTCTAACTCCTAGCCTCAAGCAATCTTCCCACCTTGGCCTCCCGCAAGGTGCTGGGATTACAGGCATGAGTCACCTGAGCGACCTGTCTACAGGTGGAGATGCACTGGTGCTGATCCAACCACAAAACTGTTCAGTCCTCTTGGACTAGCTGTGTGTGGATTTGCAAGAGAACAGTGAGGAACTGCAGTATGGCCACTGATTGAGTGCAGAAACCAAGGTCTGAAGCCCAACCTTGACCTTGAGAGAGTTCCCTCTCACCAGGGAAACCAACAAGTCACAGACAGTAAACAAATCCCATTTTCTGGGTTCAGCTAAGAATCGGGAGACCATCTGCAGCCCTACAGAACCAGGGACATAGAGTCCAAAAACTGAATTCTGAATTCCCGCCAGACCTGCACCTGCCCTACTCCCCGCTCAGTTCATGGCAACACCATCACTTGTCAGATGGTCAGGGTATAGACCTCAGAGTCTCCTGTGACCCCCTTTTCTCCCTCACCAGCCACTTCCAATCCATTGGCAAGTTCTGCTGGTGATGCTTCCAAGACATGTCCTAAATCCAAACCCTTCCCTTCACCCCACGGCCTGGATGCTGGCAACAGACTTCTGCTGCAGGCCTCTCCCAGCTCCCGCTCTTGCTCCCCAGCATTCAGCAAAGACGTCTTTGTATTTTTTCTTTTTTTTTGGAGACGGAGTCTCGCTCTGTTGCCCAGGCTGGAGTAAAGTGGCGTTATCTCGACTCACTGCAACCTCCGCCTCCTGAGTTCAAGCGATTCTTCTGTCTTAGTCTCCTGAGTAGCTGGGATTACAGGGGTGCACCACCATGCCTGGCTAATTTTTGTATTTTTAGTAGAGACAAGGTTTCACCATGTTGGCCAGGCTGGTCTCAAACTCCTGACTTCAAGTGATCCACCTGCCTTGGCCTCCCAAAGTGCTGGGATTACAGGTGTGAGCCACCGTGCCCAGCTGGATCCTCTTAAACCACTCTCCTGCCAAAGCCCTCCAGCGGGTTCTCATCACACTGCCCAATGCAGGGTCTTCCATCTCTCCTCTGTTCACCAGGTTCACCTGCACTCGCCTTCCCGTCTCTCTCTCTTCTTAAGAGATGGGAGGCCAGGCGCGATGGCTCACGCCTGTGATCCCAGCACTTTTTGGGAGGCTGAGGCGGGTGGATAACCAGGTCAGGAGATCAAGACCATCCTGGCTAACACGGTGAAACCCCGTTTCTACTAAGAATACAAAAAATTAGCCAGGCATGGTAGCGGGCGCCTGCAGTCCCAGCTACTCGGGAGGCTGAGCAGGAGAATGGCATGAACCCGGGAGGTGGAGCTTGCAGTGAGCCAAGATCGCGCCACAGCACTCCAGCCTGGGGGACAGAGTGAGACTCCATCTCAAAAAAAAAAAAAAAAAAAAAAGAGAGAATGGGATCGCCCAGGTTGGAATGCAGTAGTGCAATGATGGCTCACTGCAGCCTCAATCTCCCAGGCTTAAGTGATCCTCCTGCCTCAGCCTCCGGAGTAGCTGGGACTACAGATATGTGCCATCATGCTCTGCACATTTTTGTATTTTTTGTAGAGCCGTATTTTGTATTTTGTAGAGTGCAGTGTGAGCCACTGCGCCTTTAAGCAGTTTTCTGTCTCTTTGACCAGTATTGGTGGGTCACGCCTTTAATCCCAGCACTTTGGGAGGCCAAGGAGGGTGGATGGCTTGAGGCCAGGGGTTTGAGATCAGCCTGGCCAACATGGTGAAACCCCGCCTCTACTAAAAATCAAAAATTAGTCAGGCGCGGTGGCTCATGCTTGTAATCCCAGCATTTTGGGAGGCCGAGGCAGGCAGATCACGAGGTCAGAAGTTCAAGACCATCCTGGCCAATATGGTGAAACCCCATCTCTACTAAAAATACAAAAATTAGCTGGGTGTGGTGGCGCTCGCCTGTAGTCCCAGCTGCTCAGGTGGCTGAGGCAGAAGAATCTCTTGAACCCAGGATGTGGTGGTTGCAGTGAGCCGAGATTGTTCCACTGCACTTCAGCCTGGATGACAGAGCAAGACTCCGTCTCAAAAAACAAACAAACTAAACCAAAAAAATCCCATATCAGATAGAGCTTCTCTTACAGAAAATACAGAGAGACAAGCTAAATGATCCCACAAGAAGAATCTCATAAATCCAAAAAACAACACATTCAGGCGGACAAGAGATGCAACCCCTCAGTGTGTCAGTGTCATCATAAGGAGCTGCTCAGGATTTAGAGAGGCTCGAAAATACAATAATCAGTAGGCGCAGTGGCTCATGCCTGTAATCCCAGCACTTTGGGAGGTTAAGGAGGCAGGATCGCTTGAGTCCAGGAGTTTGAGACCAGCCTGGGCAACATAGCGAGACCCCATCTCCACAAAAAATTAAAAAATTAGCCAGGTGTGGTGGTGTGCACCTGTAGTCCCAACTACCTAGGAGGCTGAGGCAGGAGGATCACCTGAGCCAAGGAGTTTGGAGGCTGCAGTGAGCTATGACTGCACCACTGCACTCTAAATTGGGTGACAGGCCGAGACCCTTTTTCTAAAATAAATAAATAAAATATATATAATAACCAGGTACAAAGCCTGGTCCTGAACTGAATCCTGGTTGGAATAAAGCAGCTGTGAAGAACATTTTTGGAACAACTAGAGAAACGTGAAAATCAGCTGGGTATTCAATGACACTAGGGAATCACTATAATTCTGTTCAATGCAATGTTATTTTGCTACATAGAAAAATGTTTTGGCCGGGCGCGGTGGCTCAAGCCTGTAATCCCAGCACTTTGGGAGGCCGAGGCGGGTGGATCACAAGGTCAGGAGATCGAGACTATCCTGGCTAACATGGTGAAACCCCGTCTCTACTAAAAATACAAAAAAAAAAACTAGCCGGGCGCGGTAGCGGGCGCCTGTAGTCCCAGCTACTTGGGAGGCTGAGGCGGGAGAATGGCGTGAACCCGGGGGGCGGAGCTTGCAGTGAGCCGAGATCGCGCCACTGCACTCCAGCCTGGGAGACACAGTGAGACTCCGCCTCAAAAAAAAAAAAAAAGAAAAATGTTTTGATTTTTTAAAAAAAAGATGCCTAGGCCAAGCATGGTGGCTCATGTCTGTAATCCCAGCAATTTGTGGGGCCGAGATGGGTGGATCACTTGAGCCCAGTTCAAGACCAGCCTGGGCAACATGGTGAAACCCAGTCTCTACTAAAAATACAAAAATCAGCCGGGTATGGTGGTGCATGCCTGTAATTCCAAGCTACTCAGGAGGCTGAGGCAGGAGAATCACTTGAACCCAGGAGGTGGACGTTGTGGTGAGCCAAGAACGCACCATTGTACTCCAGCCTGGGTGACAGATGGAGACTCGGTCTTTTTTTTTTAAAAAAAAAAGCCGAATAAAGTTAAAAAAAAAAAAGTCAGTAAAATCTGGTAAAGTGACCAAATAAAGTTAAGTTCTTCCCTTTCCTCTCTAGCCATATTTGCATGAATGACCCTGTTTGCTTTTTTTCACATTTGAAATGATTTGTTTACTTTTTTAAAAAGCCATCTATTTACTTGCTAATTTTCAGTCCCCGTGCCCCATTAGACCATCTGTTCCCCAGGAGCAGAAATCCAGTTTGCTGTGTGCATAGCTTTATTCCTGGGGACTGGGAGGATGCCTGGTGCATGGAAGGCACTCAGTAAATATTTGTCAAATGAAGGAATGACAGGCCAGGCACGGTGGCTCATGCCTATAATCCCAGTGCTTTGGGAGGCTGAGGAGGGAGGATCGCTTGAGGCCAGGAATTTCAGACCGGCCTGGGCAACCTATCAAGATCCTGTCTCTACAAAAAAATTTTTAAATTTGCTGAGCATGGTGGTACATGAGTGTAGTTCCAGCTACTCAGGAGGCTGAGGCGGGAGGATCACTTGAGCCCAGGAGGTCAAGGCTGCAGTGAGCTGTGAATGCACCACTGCACTCTAGCCTGGATGACAGAGTGAGACCCTGTCTTAAAAAAAAATAAAAAATTAAATTAAAACAAAATTTAAAAAAGAAGGAATGACAACCTTCAGCTGTATGGGTCAGTGGGAAAGGAAGGTCCCAGGAACCTGGCCTTTCCCAGAGGGAAAATTAAAGTCAGAGGACTGGCCGGACGTGGTGCCTCATACCTGTAATACCAACACCTTTTGAGAGGCTGAGGCCGGGAAATAACTTGAGGTCAGAAGTTTGATACCAGCCTGGCCAACATGGTGAAAACCTGTGTCTACTAAAAATACAAAAAGTAGTCGGCATGGTGGTGGACGCCTATCGTGCCAACTACTTGGGAGACTGAGGCAGAAGAATCGCTTGAACCCTGGAGGTGGAGATGGCAATGAACCGAGATCGCGCCACTGCACTCCAGCCTGGGCGACAGAGCAAGGTTCTGTCTTTTAAAAAAAAAAAAAAGGCAGAGGACCAGGGCTTAGCCCAAGAGGAAAAGGCTGGAGAAGCTGACGTGGGATCCACTGTCTGTCCTGGCTTCTTAGCCCAAGTGGCCTTTGGGTGTAAGCGGGAACTCCAGGTGGCTGCGGAAGCCAGGGAGGGTGCTCACCCGCAGGAAGGAGTCCAGGGCGCCGTTCTCCATGAACTCCGTGAGAATCATGACAGGCATGCTGTTGGTGACCACGCCCTCCAGGCGGATGATATTTGGGTGCTCGAATTGGCCCATGATGGAGGCCTCGCTCAGGAACTCGCGCCGCTGCCGCTCCGTGTAGCCACCCTTCAGGGTTTTAATTGCCACACAGCTCTCCTTCTTCCCTGGGGCCTTGAGCCGCCCGCGGCACACCTCGCCAAACTCACCTTCAAACAAGGACGCGGACGTCATCAGCTCTCCCGCCCTGGTGTGGCCCTCCCCACCCCCGCTTCGTTCCCAGGTGCCAGGGCAGCCTTCCGCTCTCACCTGCGCCAATCACCTCTTCAATCTTGACATAGGAGACATCGATCTCTTTTGCAAATTCCCTCACAGCCTCATTAGGGTCTTCGTAAGTGAAGGGGTCGATGTAGACCTTAGTACCTGAGAAATCAGGCAGGGCCCCGTCAGCCGGGAATTAACTCCCACTGGACTCAGAGGCTCGGCTCATAGCTCTTGGCCCCAAGCCCCTATTTCCTTGTTTTTGTTTTTGTTTTTTTCCTGAGATGCAGTCTCGCTCTGTCACCCAGGCCTGGAGTGCAGGGGCACGATCTTGGCTCACTGCAACCTCTGCCTCCCAGGTTAAAGTGATTCTCCTGCCTCAGCCTCCCGAGTAGCTGGGATTACAGGTGCCCACCACCATGCCTGGCTAACTGTTGTATTTTTTTATAGAAACAGAGTTTCAACATGTTGGCCAGGCTGGTCTCGAACTCCTGACCTCAAGTGATCCGCCCACCTCTGCCTCTCAAAGTGCTGGGATTACAGATAGAAGCCACCACACCCAGTCCCAAGCCCCTATTTCCATCAAATTACGGCAACCCACCATGCCCAATGAGATACTGTCCGTGTTTGTCCGAATATTCTGCTTCTCTCCCGTTGCTCTGCTTCCTGTAGCCAATGGGAAAGGAGCAAAAGGTAAACTGAGTCACACATCTCTATGAGGCACACAGTGAAGGGAGGAGCAGGGATTGGAGAAGATTTCAAGTAAAAAGAGGCTGGGGGCACCCAGAAAGTCTTGCCCTGTAGCACCCAGGCAGGTGGCCATCAACTCAGGGCTTCCAGGGCCCTCCGGGTGTCAGAGCCCTTACCTGAGGCAGAGAACGGCGACCACAATGACCACCAGGACCAGGACCACACCCACGACTGCCGTGCCCGCAATCAGGGCCAGCTGCTCCCGCCAGCCCTCGTTCTCTGCAGAAGGAAAGGCTGTTGATCAGGAGAAACTGATGGGCCTGCAGGAGGCCCCAGCCCCGGCTCTGAGCAATGAACTGTGATCTCCTGAGAACAGGTCCCTAGTACAGGGGACAGGTGGAGGGAGAGGACACAAGCAGGCAGGGTCAGGGAGCAGACCACGGGTTTCAAACTGTCCTCCAGGGGCCAGCAGGCTCCTCTGAAGTCCCTCAGGGCAAGGGAGGAAGTTCCACAATGTTTTTACTGCCAGAGTAGCTTTTTGTTTGTTTTTTGAGATGCAGTCTCACTCTGTCGCCCAGGCTGGAGTGCAGTGGTGCAATCTCAGCTCGCTGCAATCTCTGCCTCCCGGGTTCTGCAATTATCCTGCCTCAGCCTCCTGAGTAGCTGGGATGACAGGTGTGTACCACCATGCTCGGCTAATTTGTGTATTTTTAGTTGAGATGGGGTTTCACCATGTTGCCAGGCTGGTCTCGAACCAGCCTGGGCATAAGCCAGCATGCCAGCCACCAGACTGGTTGTGATTTGGTTGTAGTTTAAATACCAGAGTCCACAAAAAAATCCCCATTCAATGAAACATTCTAAAGATGAAACATTTCCAGGTTTTTATCCAAAAAGTGGAAACAATTGAAATGTTCACCAAAAGATAAAATAATAAACAAAATCGGCTATTTCCATACAACTGATTATTACGTCTCCATAAAAAGAAATGAAATATTGGCCAGGAGCAGTGGCTCATGCCCGTAATCCCAGTACTTTGAGATGCTGAGGTGGGAGGATTGTTTGAGGCCAGGTGTTCAAGACCAGCCTGGGAAACACAGCAAGACCCCATCTCTACCAAAAAATAATAATAATTATCCAGGCATGTCCCAGCTACTCAGGAGGCCGAGGTGGGAGGATTGCTTGAGCCCAGGAGTTTGAGGCTGCAATGCACTAAGATCATACTGTTACATTTCAGCCTCGGTGACGGAGCAAAACCATGTGTCAAAAACAAAAACAAAAAACAGATCAGGTCCAGTGGCTCATGCCTATAATCACAGCACTTTGGGAGGCTGAGGTGGGCGGATTGCCTGAGCTCAGGAGTTTGAAACCAGCCTGGATAACATGGTAAAATCCATCTTTACAAAAAATACCAAAAAAAAAAAATTAGCTGGGCATGGTGGCTCATGCCTGCAGTCCCAGCTACTTGGGAGGCTGAGATGGGAGGATCACGAGCCTGGGAGGTTGAGGCTGCAATAAGCTGTAACTGAACCACTGCACTCCGGCCTGGGTGACAGAATGAGACCCTGTTTCTGAAACAAAGAAACAAAGGCAAAACACAACCAAAAAACCCCACGGATATATACTACAACATGCATAAACCTTGAAAACATTCTGCTTGGTGAATAGTCACAAAAGACCACAGTGGAGGATTTCAAGACAGAAAGTGGATTAGTGCTTGCCAGGGCTTAAGGCAACAGAAAGATCTGGGTGGAGGGTGATGGCTAAGGGCTATAGGGTCTCCTTTGAGGGTGCTGAAAAATGTCCCAAAATTACTTGTGGTGGTGACTGCACAATTCTGTGAATGTATCAAAAGTCATCGATTGTACACTTTGAACAGGCAAATTGTATGGCGGGGAACTGTATTTCAGTAAAGCTATTACAGAAAATTACAAGGTTTAGAAAGCCACTGGTCCAAGCTGGGTGTGTCAGCTCACACCTGCAATCCCAGCACTTTGAGAGGCCGATGCGGGCGGATTGCTTGAGGCCAGGAATTTGAGACCAGGCTGGGCGACACAGGGAAACTGTCTCAACAAAAAATTTAAAAAAAAATTAATTGAGCATGGTGGCAGACGCCTGTAGTCCCAGCTACTTGGGAGGCTAAAGTGGGAGGACTGGGTGAGCTCGGGAGCTGCAGGCTGCAGTGAGCTAGATGGTGCCACTGCACTCCAGCCTGGGTGATAAAGCAAGATCCTGTCTCTTAAAAAAAAAAAAAAAAAAAAGTTAGGCTGGGCGTGGTGGCTCACGCCTGTAGTCCCAACACTCTGGGAGGCCGAGGCGGGCGGACCACGAGGTCAGGAGATTTAGAACAGGAGGCAGAGCCTGCAGTGAGCCAAGATCGCGATAGAGCAAGACCATGTCTCAAAAAAAAAAAGTTAAAGAAAAAAGAAAGCCACTGGCCTAGCATATTAAAAATAACCTGTTACCTCCAATTTTCAAAGCTCTGCAGGAAGCTTCATGATATTTCCAATTTATTGGATGGGGAATGGAGAGCTCGGGGTCAGGTTGTTGCTAAATGTCAAGCCTGTGCTGAGCTTTTTTTTTTTTTTTGAGACAGTCTTGCTCTGTTGCCCAGACTGGAGTGCAGTGGCACAATCTCAGCTCACCGCAACCTCCACCTCCCAGGTTCAAACAATTCTCCTGCCTCGGCCGCCCGAGTAGCTGGGATTACAGGCGTGCACCACCACGCTCAGCTAACTTTTGTATTTTTAGTAGAGATGGGGTTTCACCATGTTGACCAGACTGGTCTCGAACTCCTGACCTCAAGTGATCCTCCTGCTTCGGCCTCCCATAGTGCTGGGATTACAGGGTGAGCCACCGTGCCTAGCCATGCAGTGAGCTTTGATCGCGCCACTGCACTCCAGCCTGGGGGTACAGAGTGAACCAGGCTGAACTTCACACTCAGCTGTTGGTTTTGGTTCCGACACCCTACGTTCTTTCCTCTCTAGGGCATGCCATGTGATCCACAGAAAGAAGGACATGAAGATAGGACTTTGGCCAGGTGCGGTGGCTCATGCCTGTAATCCCAGCACTTTGGGAGGCTGAGGCGGGTGAATCACAAAGTCAGGAGTTCGAGACCAGCCTGGCCAGCATGGTGAAACCCTGTCTCTACTAAAAATACAAAAAATTAGCCAGGCGCAGTGGCAGGCGCCTGTAATCTCAGCTACTTGGGAGGCTGAGGCAGGAGAATTGCTTGAACCCGGGAGGCAGAGTTTGCAGTGAGCCGAGATGGCGCCACTGTACTCCAGCCTGAGGGACAGAGCAAGACTCCATCTCAAAAGAAAAAAAGAAGATTGGACTTTGGGGACCCGGGGTCTTCCCAGGAACTTTGGGGGTCTTTCCAACCCCCAGCCTCACCCTTTCCCCAGGCTCACCATCCAGTTGGGTCTGGCTGTGATGTTCCTGGCCAAAGGGTCCGTAGCCAGCCTCAGAGCGCGCCCGTACCTGCACCAGGTAGCTGGCTCCCCGCTTCAGCCCCCGCAGCTCTGCCCGGTTTTCTGACGTCTTCAGGAACCGCACGCTGCTGGGACCCTCGGCACCCTGTCCAGGAGAAGTAGGGGGGTGGCCGTCACATGGGGCCCAGAGTTCCTGCTGCTCTTCCTGCCTCCTCCCCTCGCCCTCCACTCCCATCACTAGCCTGCCTCTAAGCTGGTGGGGCCTTTGGGAGAACTCATGTATGCAAGCCATGTGCTGTATTCATAGTATCTTTTTTTTTTTTTTTTTAAGACTAGGTCTCACTTTGTCTCTCAGGCTGGAATGCAGTGGCACAAACACGACTCACTGCAGCCTCGGGCTCAAGTGATTCTCCTACCTTAGCCTCCCGAGTAGCTGGGACCACAGGCACATGCCACTATGCCTGGCAAATTTTTTTTTTTTTTTGAGATGGAGTCTCACTCTGTTGCCCAGGCTGCAGTGCAATGGCGCCACCTCAGCTCACTAGAACATCCGCCTCTTGGGTTCAAGTGATTCTCCGGTCTCAGCCTCCTGAGTAGCTGGGATTACAGGGGCCTGCCCACATGCCCAGCTAATTTTGGTATTTTTAGTAGAGATGGGGATTTCACTATGTTGGCCAGGCTGGTCTCAAAGTCTTCATCCCAGGTGTTCCACCCGCCTCGGCCTCCCAAAGTGCTGGGATTACAGGCATGAGCCACTGTGCCCAGTCTAATTTCTTTCATTTTACATTTTTCAAAGAGATGAGGTTTCACCATGTTGCCCAGCCTGGTCTCAAACTCCTAGGTTCAAGCAATCTGCCCACCTTGGCTCCCAAAGTGCAGGGTATTACAGGTGTGAACCACCACGCCTGACCTGAGCCACTGTGTCCAGCCGTTGGTAACTATTACAGTAACTATTTTACAGATGAAGAGTCTGAGGCTCAGACAGGCCAAGGGGCTTACCCAAGGCTGCCCAGGGAATCCACGGCAGAGCTGGAATTCAAATACCTGCCAGGTGCCTACAACCCATGTGTCCCAGCCAGGAGAGCACAACCCATTGCCCACCCACCCCAGGGCTGGGGGATGGCCTCACCTTCTCATGGTACTTGACCTCGTAGTCCAGCACAGCCCCACTGGGTGCCCGGGGAACAGCCCAGGCCAGGCTCAAGCTGCTGGGTGAGGACCGTGTCACCCGGATGTCAGACACTGCGGGAGGTACTGTGAGAGGCAGAGACACAGGGAACCCTTCTGCATGGTAGGTCTGTCCCTTAACTTAAAAAAATTTTTTTTTCGAGACACAGTCTTGCTCTGTCACCCAGGCTGGAGTGCAGTGGCACAGTCTCGGCTTACTGCAACCTCCACCTCCCGGGTTCAAGCAATTCTTCTGCTTCAGCTTCCCAAGTGGATTACAGGTGCCCACCACCATGCCTAATTTTTTAATTTTTAGTAGAGACGAGGTTTCACCATGCTGGCCGGGCTAGTCTTGAACTCCTGACCTTATGATCAGCCTGGCCGTGTCCCTTATCTTTTCCAACACTTCTTCTGCTGGCTACGCTTATCTCAGTTTCTCCCTGGCTGTTTCGAGAATTCCTTGATTCTCTCGGCCCCCAGTCCCATTGGGAGCCTTCCTGTACTTAACTCTCCAGCTCACCTTTAGGTCCTCCTCACCCTCTCTTTCTTATTCGTTTATTTTGAGAGAGCGTCTCACTCTGTCACCCAGGCTGGAGTGCAGCGGTGTGATCATAGCTCACTGCAGCCTCCAACTCCTGGGCTCAAGTGATCCTCTCGCCTCAGCCTCTTGAGTAGCTGGGACCAAAGGCACGCACCGCCTCACCCGGCTAATATTTTTATGTTTTGTGGAGACAAGATCTTCCTATGTTACCCAGGATGGTCTTGAACTCCAGGGCTCAAGTGATCCGCCTGTCTCAGACTCCCAAAGTGCTGGGATTACAGGAGTGAGCCACTGAGCCCAGCCATTGCCCTCTTTCTGCCTCTTGCCCCCAAAGCCTCGGCCCCTCACACTTCCTGGGGACCCTTCACAGCCCCTGCCTCTCCCCTTCAGACCCTCAGTGACATCTCTCCTGCCGGACCACCCGCCACCCCAGCCCCCAAGTCTCACCCTCTCGGTCGGTGGTGACATTGACAGGCTCAAATGGGACGGGCCCCGTGGCTAAGGAGGACACTCCGTTCAATGCAGTGACCTCAAAGGTATAGGTGAAGTCAGGACGCAGCCCTCGAACCACCACCCAGGGCTCCACCAGGTCCCGGGGGCCAGGGTCAAAGGTCAGGTCTCCCCCGCAGGGCGCGCAGGAGCCTCCGGGTCGGCACTCCCGGCAGCGGAGGGCGTAGGTGAGGTCCTCTCGGCCACCGGACTCCAGGGGGGCACTCCATTCCAGGTGCAGGGAGGAGCCGTTCAGGCGGGAAACCACGCTCCGCGGAGCCGAGGGAGGGGCTGCAGGAGACCAGGGAGTCAGGCAGAGGCTGACCTGCTCCGCGGCGGTGGGGAGAGGTCTGTGGAGGGACCAGCAGCCATGCTGGACTCTTGCCTTTGAGAAAGCGGGCTCCACCTGTTCCTCTGGGCTAGGGACCAGCATGCCAGGGACAAAGGGAAGAAGCCCAGGGAGGATGGGGGCCATGTCAGGGTCCATCTCAGGGGTCTGTGACCCCTCCCCAATGAACTTGCACCTGGGTGCTGGTCACTTACTGGTGCAGGGTGCACCCCGCGGGTCTGTGCGTGCCCGGAAGTACCCGATGCGGCACTGGCAGACGGCTGATCCGATGTTGTTAGAGTGGCTGTTGGCTGGGCATGGCTGGCAGGACCCTTCTCCTGACAGGGGCTTGAAGGTGCCCTGGGCACAGGCTGAGAGAAAGAGAAAGCATTCATCAAAAGCATGCACGAAAACATCCATCTGTATGGTGGGCCTGGTGGCTCATGTCTCGAATCCCAGCGCTTTGGGAGGCTGAGGCCGGAGGATCGCTTGAGCCAAGGGGTTCAAGACCAGTCTGGGCAACATACTGAGATCCCATCTCCAAAAAAAGAAAAAAGTTCCGGCGCTTTTAAGGGTGATGAAGTGCTAAGGTGGGAAAATGGACAAAAGATCTCAAAACCTCTCCTCTTAGAGGAGAAAGGAGACTCTCTCCAGAGAAGGGATCCTAACCTGTTTTGACCCTAATCTTGGCAGTCTGGTGAAGCCCACAGAAAGACCTCTACTCCAAATTATGATTTTAAATCCACACCACAAAATACATATGAATACCAGGGAAACCAATTAAGCTGAAATGCAATGATTGAAACATGAGGAAAAAACTTTGGCCTACAGCAACACTTGTGTTTTTTTATTAAGATATAGCAGCAGGGCTGGGCGTGCTGGCTCAAGTCTGTAATCCCAGCACTTTGGGAGGCCGAGATGGGCGGATCACGAGGTCAGGAGATCGAGACTATCCTGGCTAACCCAGTGAAACCCCGTCTCTACTAAAAATTACAAAAAGCTAGCCAGGCGAGGTGGCGGGCGCCTGTAGTCCCAGCTACTGGGGAGGCTGAGGCAGGAGAATGGCATAAACCCAGGAAGCGGAGCTTGCAGCGAGCTGAGATCCGGCCACTGCACTCCAGCCTGGGCAACAGAGTGAGACTCCGTCTCAAAAAAAAAAAAAAAAAAAAGATATAGCAGCAGGTCTCTTAACCTCTGTAATACTGAAGTCATCATGAGCAAAAACAATGTTTTGGCTCTTGGAATGGCTTGTAAATACCTGTGATTTTTTTTTTTTCCTAAGAAGGAGGCCTTGGGCAGGCAAATCACTTGAGGTCAGGAGTTCAAGACCAGCCTGGCCAACATGGTGGAAACCTGTCTCTACTAAAAATACAAAAGTAGTCAGGTGTGGTGATGCATGCCTGTAATCCCAGCTACTACTTGGGAGGCTGAGGCAGGAGAATCGCCTGAACCCGGGAGGCAGAGGTTGCGGTGAGCTGAGATCCCGCCACTGTACTCCAGCCTGGGCAAAAACAGCCAAACTCTTTCCTTTTGGAGTGCGCTCCCAGGCTGGAGTGCAATGGCGCGATCTCGGCTCACCGCAACCTCTGCCTCCCGGGTTCAGGCGATTCTCCTGCCTCAGCCTCCCGAGTAGCTGGGATTACAGGCATGCGCCACCATGTCCGGCTAATTTTGTATTTTTGGTAGCGATAGGGTTTCTCCATGTTGGTCAGGCAGGTCGCCCAGATAATTATTTTAAAATTTTTTTGCAGAGACGGGGTCTTGCTATGTTGCACAGGCTGGTCTCAAACTTCTGGGCTCAAGTGATCCTCCCACCTTGGCATCTCAAAGTCCTGGGACTACAAGCATGAACCACTGTGCCATAGCAATAGCTATGATTCCCATGGGGCCCAAGTCTCAGGTCCTGTTACAACTGCAGGTGGAATTTCAAGTGGAAATTAATGAATTTCAGGTGAAAATAAAAAGTCTTTTTTTTTCCAGCCAGGTGTGGTGACACATGCCTGTAATCCCAGCACTTTGGGAGGTGGAGGCGGGCAAATCACTTGAGGTCAGGAGATCGAGACCAGCCTGGCCAACATGGCAAAACCCTGTCTCTACTAAAAATACAAAAACTAGCCAGGTGTGGTGGTGCATGCCTGTAGTCCCAGCTACTCTGGAGGCTGAGGCAGGAGAATCGCTTGAACCCAGGAAGCGGAGGTTACGGTGAGCCAAGGTCGCGCTACTACATGCTAGCCTGGGCGACAGAGCAAGACGCTGTCTCAAAAAAAAAAAAAAAAGTCGGCCAGGCGCAGTGGCTCACGCCTATAATCCCAGCACTCTGGGAGGCCGAGGCGGGCAGATCACGAGATCAGGAGATCGAGATTATCCTGGCTAACACGGAAAAACTCCGTCTCTACTAAAAATACAAAAAATTAGCCAGACGTGGTGGCGGGCGCCTGTAGTCCCACCTACTAGGGAGGCTGAGGCAAGAGAATGGTGTGAACCCGGGAGGTGGAGCTTGTAGTGAGCCGAGATCACGCCACTGCACTCCAGCCTGGGCGACAGAGCAAGACTCCGTCTCAAAATAAATAAATAAATAGTCATTTTTTTCCTCCATCAAAGCTCACAGATTCCCTAGAAAACCAGAGGGTAAGAAGCCCTGCTCTAGAGAGAAGGCTAAGCGAGAATTCAGTATCAGTAAATTAGAGACTCACAATGAACAAGTGTGGAGACCTTAAAGGCTTTGTCCCTGCACCAACAAGGTCCACCCCACAGGACAGTCCTGCAGCCCAGCCCAGCCTCCCATGTTCGGCAAGCAGGGACGTTGGCCAAGGTTAAAGAGAAGTCTGGAAACGAGAAAGGGCTCAGAAAACAGACCCTCTGGTAACTGAGTGCTCAGGAGAGGGAAGAGCATTTGAAACAGAAAGTTGGCTGGGTGCAGTGGCTCACGCCTGTAATCCCAACACTTTGGCAGGCCAAGGTGGGTGGATCACAAGGTCAAGAGTTTGAGAGCAGTCTGGCCAACATGGTGAAATCCTGTCTCTACTAAAAATACAAAAATTAGCCGGGCATGGTGGCATATGCCTGTAGTCCCAGCTATTCGGGAGACTGAGACAGGAGAACTGCTTGAACTAGGACCCGGAAGGCAAAGGTTGCAGTGAGCAGATTGCGCCACTGCACTCCAGCCTGGGAGACAGAGCAAGCCTTCATTTCAACAACTAAATAAAATGGAAGCTTAAGAAGTGGGTCCTGAGTGGAGTTTAGGACTCTCCCCCGGATGAGCAGCAGTCGCAGGGGAAGCTCCAGCTCTCACCTCGGCACTTGGTGTTCCCCTCGGCCGCCTCGAACCCCGGAGCACAGCTGCAGCCGGTCACCGGCTGCTCAGCCCACTGGCCATCCTCACGGCAGTAGAGGCTGGGGCTGGGGCCAGGGGCGGGGACGGCATCCACCACGCAGCTGCCAGCCACGGGCACAACTAGCTCCCGAGGCACAGTCTCCGGGAAGCGGGTCAGGTTCACAGTCAGCTGGGCGCACTTCTTGTAGAAGAGGTGCAGGGACAGCAGGGCCATGCAGGCACCCTGGTCCTGGAAGGCCAGGTAGAAGCCGGCCTTGCTGAGTGGTCCCAGACGCAGCGTCTTGACATTCACCTTCCCGGTGGCCTCGGCCCCAGGGCGCTTCCGGGTGAGATGCTCCGCGGCCACTGTGTCCACCTGCCGGGGCGGGGGAGGCACACCACTGCTGTCCCCACTCCCTGAGGACCCAGTGGACTGTCGTGCTCTTCCCAGCTCACCCCCCCTGGGCCTCCTTGGTTCCTATTCCAGAACCTTCCCTCCACCTTCCCCAGGGCACACTTTCTGCAGGCCCCCACACTGTCCATTCATCCTTGCAAAGCTCCTGCGATGTGCCCAGCCTCTGGCCTGCACCTCTGCCCTTTTTATTCACTCATTCTACAAACATTTACTGACACTGACGCCATGCCAGGCCCTGACCTCAGAGTCAAGGAGACAGTAATGAATGAATCTTAGGGAAGTTATAAAGTACCCTGAGGCCGGGCGCAGTGCCTCACGCCTGTAATCCCAGCACTTTAGGAGGCCGAGGTGGGAGAATCTGTCGAGCCCAGGAATTAGAGACCAGCCTGGGTAACATAGAAGACCCCGTTTTAAAAATACAGATATAAAAGAAAAATAAATAAAGTAAAATGAGTGCTGAGACAGGCAGGTGGACAGAGGTATGCAGGATTGTAGGGAGGAGAGAATCAGCGGAGGCAGCACAGGCAAGATCTCGGAGCTGGAACTTGGAAGACAAGTAGGGGTGTGAGAGGCAGAGAGGCCCCCAGGTGGAGACATCACCGCTGCAAAGTCACGAGCTGGAAACCAGCCAGGTGCAGTCAGGGAATGGGAGAAACTCAGCGTGGCTGGAGCATAGGGGGGGTAGAGTGGTTGAGTTGACTGGAGGAGAAGGCTGACCCCTGGGCCTCCCTGGGGACCCGGCCAGGCAGCCCCCATATATTCTGCTGCTCCGCCCAGAAGATCACCCTGTTCCCTCCCCAGACCTAAGCCTCCTGCTTCCAGCCCCTAGCGCCCCAGTCAGAGGCCTCAGAACTACATCGGCTGCCCTCCAGGCCACAGGCTTGCTGGCTGGAATCCCACCTTGGCTGTGGCTGAGCCCCAGTGGCGCCCAGGTACCTTGATGTAGGGGTTCTCCATCCAGGCTGGTGTGAGGGCTGTGGCCGTGTCCGCATCGCTCTCATAGTAGAAGACGGTGAAAGTCTCCTTGCAGGAGCGCCCGGCCCGAGGCAGGGACAGGCACTCAAGCATGGTGAAGCGCAGCGTGGCGTAAACATGGACGGCGCCACGCCGTGGGACCCAGCCTGTGCGAAGCCAGTGGGCCTGGCCCGGGGCACGCTGCACGTCACACACCTCGTAGGTGCGCACACTGTGCTGTTCCTCATCCAGGCCGCTGAGTTCCTCCCACTGTGCAGAGAAGGAGGTCAGCTAGGGGGCTGGGGAGCCGCCAGGGAGAGGGCTGCATGGGGTGAATCCTATAAAGTGAGAGGGACGGAGAAACGGGGCCCGCTGGTACTGCGGGGAGGGCGCCTCTGAGGAGAAGGGCTCAGACAACACTGCTGGGGCTGCTGTCATCTGGGGGGACAGGGGTGAGGAGTGGCGCACAGAAAGCAGGTGGCACAGGCCCTCCTTCCTCCCTCAGTTTCCCTCCAGAGCTCCAGCTCCTGGGTGCAGCTCTCACCTGCCCGTCCACCTGAGGGAACGTCACCCACTTCAGATCCGCAGTTTCCAATTTTGTGTTCAGCAGGGTCTCTGAGACAGACAGACAGAGTCAGTGCCGCTTGGGGTTGGGGAGGGAGGTCAGGAAGACAAGATCCGTGGGAACTAGAGGAGTTGGGGGGCCAACAGGGGACTAAGTCCTGCCCTCTGCACCCACCTCCGATTTCTGGCCTCTTTTGCTAAGTGCCAAACCCACCGCCAACATCTGGTAGGCATGGGGCTCCCTTGGGATACCCCAGATCTAGGCCTTCCTGGAGGAGGGAGGGAGATCAAAATGGATGGGGAGAAGGGGCGGCAGCTCAGAAAGGGTTAAAATGAGAGCCCTGCCCCGGTCCTGACCCGCAAGAGCAGAGGCTGCTGGTATGGGAGAGAAACCTCTTGTCTTAGCTTCCATGTTTCCCCCGCTAAGTCCCAGAATCGGTCTTTCTACCCCACAACTTCACTCCCTGTCCAAGACCCCTCCCTGCTTTCAGACCTAACACCCCGTCCTTTCCTCCTTGAAGGGAGTGCTCTGTGCCTGGGGCATAGCCCTGGCCCCCATCCCAGCACCTCCCTCCTCACAAGTGCCCTGATCAGGAAGCGCTGGAGGCCAGGATGCTAGGGTTCCCAGGCTCCCGCAGAGGCCTCACATCTGGATTTGGTTATGGGAAGGCAGAGGGGAGGAGATTATGGGGGGCGGTGTGAATGGGAGGGGTGAACACACCTGGCTTGGCTCGAATCATCGGGGGAGGGGACAGGCACTGGAGGAAGGGGGGGATCAGGAAAAACTGCACAGCCCCTGGCAGTGGGGATTGGAGGAGGGAGGGTAGGGGAATCCCCTCAGGGGCCAGCAATGTGGGGGGCAGCGGGCGCTAGGAAGGGCAGAGAGGGGAGCTTCAGGAGAGAAGGGAAAGAGGGTGGGTGAGACAGCCTCTTCCTGGGGTCCAAATGATGTCCTCTGGCCAGGGTTCAGGTGGGAAGCCAGCCAGCCTGAGGTGAGAGGTGCAGGGTCCCCATGGGTGGCAAGAGACAGCCCTGCTCGCTGGGGACAGGATGCCCGGGTTCTGGGAAGCTGGTGGATAGAGGCTGCCGTCTCCACCCTCCATTGTTCCAGCCGGGATAGTGTTTTCCTGTCTCCAATTTACACACTGTCTCTGCCTCGGGCTGTCTGCAGCCTGGAGCGAGAGCCCGCTCCCTTTCTGCACCCCAGCTCGGCTGCAGCACGCTTTGATCTGTCAGTTCGCGTGTCTCTCACCTCTCTCTCCTCCTCCACTCTCTGTCCACCTCAATTTCTCTTTCTGACAAGTCACTATCTCTCCTTCGCTTTCGGCCTCCACTTCTCGCCGTTCCTCCGAGCACAGGGCCTTAGATAAACTACATAACTTTAACTAAGCCCCGGCCTCCTCATCTGAAAAATGGGGGCAATGATAGCACCCATCCTCAGCGTTGCTGGATGGGTGAAATTAACATTTGTAAGGCGCTCAGCACAGGCCTGGTGCTTGGAAACACTCAGGTAATAGGTGTCACAATCATCATTTCCTCTGCGTCTTTCCTTCTCACCACACCTCGTCCTCGTGGTTTTTCCACCCCTTTGGCCTTCCTCTTCCCCTCGTTCACGGTTTTTTTTTTTCCCCTTCTCCTTTCTCTGAGCTGGGCAAACCTCCCCTCAACTCCCAACCCCACACCTAGCCTTTGATCTCCAGCCCAGGGCAATCCTGCCCAGCCCGGGGGGGAGAGGGTTTTTCTAACTCCACTGAATCCTTCCCTTCGGGAGTCCCTCATAGCCTACCCGCCATAGACCACTTTCATACCAGACAGAGAAAGGGGGGTGTTGGCAGCTCACTGAAAGGAGATTAGGGACACAGAAGGAGGGTTTCTAGGGCTCTTGGCTCCCCCTCTAGGGGACCAGGAGGGACAGCGATCCATGGCCAAAAAAACACTTGGAGAGACCAGGAGGTGGGAGATAGGCTGGGTTAGTTAGGGCGATGTGGGGGCCATGTAGGTTCAGTTTCTACCTGGGGGCTGTGTAGGTCAGTTTCTACCCGCTCCTAGGTCTCAAGGGAAGCCCGGGACTCACCTGGGGCCGGGGTCTAGACCGCATTTAAAGGAGTGGGGTGCAGCCTGTAGAAACCAAGGAGCCACTCTATAGCAGGGGCAGGGGCAGTGGGCCGGAGAGCGGTTTGGGGGTTTGATGTGTGAATGCATAAGGAGGCCATCCTGTTGCAGGAGTGTGGAATTGGAGGATCAAGGTGTGATCGCTAAAGAACTGGCGATGGGGGTCGTTTTAGGGCCTAGCACGAAAAGTTCTGCCTTGTCTGCTGTTGCTCCTCCAGAAACCTTCCCTCATGTAGGGCGGGAGGTGGGACTGGGACAGAAACTTTGCAGATAGTTTTGAAGAGTGGGGTAGGGAGGAAAGGAAAGGCTGCCAGGGGCGTATGGAGTCAGCAGTGAGAGTTTGGGGAGCCCAGGCAGGGGAATGTCCCGGGTCGCAGCCAGACTCCATCTCTTTCCCAAACAAAAGAAAACTCCACTCCCCGCCGGGCGCCTCTTCCCCGCCCCCCTCCCGTTCCAGCACTATCGGTCCGAAGTGTTTGGGACTGGAGTGCCCGGGTAAGGGTAGACAGAGGCCGGCCACTCCACTCCGAGGCCCAGATGTGGTAGGGAGGTCCCAGGAGTAACGGGGTGCCTCCCCAAAGGAAACTCACCTTCCAAAGCGGCGGCCAAAGAAGCCCAGCAGAGCAGCGCCCGGAGCTCCATGGCGCCGCCTCACTCGGGTAGAATCCGAACTGAGTTTGGGGGGCCCTCGCCCCCCCAGGTCTGACTCTCCCTGGGCGGGTGGACGTCGATTCTCCGCGCGGGACTCTCCGTCGGGGCCCTCAGCGCGGGCCCATGCTAGCGTGCGGGGCACCCGGCGGCGGCGCCAAGTGTGGCTCCGCGTCTGTGCCGCGCGCGGGCGGCGGGCCCGGAGCGTGCTGGCAGTGGCCGCGGCGGGCGGGCGCGCAGCAAGACGTGGCTGGAGTCGGGGTCCCTCCGGGGCCTCGGGGTCCTGCCCCGGGTGGCGGGGGCTGAGCCGGCCGCTCGCGGTCTCCCCCCCTCCCTGGAGTGGCTCTGCTCGCGCCGCCGGGCCGAGTGCTCTCCTCGCGGGCGGGGATGGTTGGAGCCCGAGCGGGGACGGAGCGGGAGGGAGGGAGACTGCGGCGCGGGGCCGGGCGGGCCGGGCCGGGGCTGAGCAGCGCCGGGACTGGGCCGGGCGGCGCCGGGCCCGGGAGGGAGGGGCGCGCGGGGGGCGGGGGCAGCTCCCCTAACGCCGGGGCTCGGCGAGGGGGCCCGGGGAGCGCTGATTGGAGCTCACGCTACTGAATAATTCATGAGAGAAGCGGAGAGGGGCACCGAGTGGAGCAGGTCGGGAAGTTGGGAGAAAGTTTGGAGAAGGGGGAGGGGCGGCGGGTGAGGAGCCCCGGGACCGCCCAGATGTGCGCCGTGGCTTTGCGCGCTGTCTGGGACCGAGCATGTCGGGGCTGGGGCCCGGGGACCCCCGGGACAGGCCCGAACCCGGCTGGCACCAGGGAGCAGAGAAAACACACACCTAGCAGCAACACGGAGGGCCGCCCAGGCGTGCACGTAAACGTTCACCGCGCACACAAAGCCCGCTCTGACCTTGCTGCGGACTCCAGATGCCGCTCTTGGATGCGCCCACCACCCTCTAGTGGGCGCAGGGACTGCGTTTGGGGGAAAAGGAAGGAAAAGGGAGTAGAAGCTTTGGAGAATAGAGGGCCGCCCAGGGGGCCTCAAGGAGCAGTCCCAGTTTGGATAACCTTGCAGCGAACGTTCACAGTCACCCCATAAACATTCAGTGTTGAGGACCTACTGTGCGCGCAACCAAGCCATGGAAAATGTCCGGAGGGGGCGCGCACTAAGCTGCGCTGGGGAGTAGAGAAAAATCGAGGAAGCAACGGTAAAGAAAAGGTGGGTGTGGCCGGGCGCTGTGGCTCACGCCTGTAATCCCAGCACTTTGGGAGGCCGAGGCAGGCGGATCATTTGAGGTCAGGAGTTCAAGACCAGCCTGGCCAACATGGTGAAACCCCGTCGCTACTAAAAATACAAAAATTAGCTGGGCATGGTGGCGCGCGCCTGTAATCCTAGCTACTCGGGAGGCTGACGCAGGAGAATTGCTTGAACCGGGACCCGGGAGGCGGAGGTTGCAGTGAGCTGAGAGCTAAGATCCAGCCACTGCATTCCAGCCTGGGCTACAGAGTGAGACGAAGTCTTAAAAAAAAAAAAAAAAAAAAAAGGTGGGTGTGTCCAAGAGGGTGAGGGGTCCGGCTAGATCTCCAAATCGCCCTTCTCACTCTCACTCTCGTGTTTTGGGAGGGCTTCCCTGCCGCCTGCAGCCATGACCCCTGAGGCTGGGGCTGCGGCTGCGGCTGCTGTCTTTCCTGAGCTGTTTCCTGTCTGGCTCCTGGGGGCCCTCGGGATGACTGGGAGGGGCCCTTCCTCTCATTACCAACTCCCCTCACCCTCCCATCAGTTAGCGGGGAGGGTCCAGCACAGCCGTGCTCCTCCCACCAACCCCCTTCTACTTCAGAGAACTTACGGTATGGGTTACTGTATGGATGGATGGATTGGAGTCAGCCCCTGCAAGGGGCAGAAAGAAAGGGCTTAGACTCCCACAGTAATTAGCGGGGACAGAATCCTTCTTTCTTTTTTTGAGACGGAGTCTCCCTTTATTTCCCAGGCTGGAGTGCCGTGGTGTGATCTCGGCTCACTGCAACCTCCGCCTCCTGGGTTCAGGCGATTCTCCTGCCTCAGCCTCCCGAGTAGCTGGGATTACAGGCGCAGGGCACCACCCCCGGCTAGTTTTTGTATTTTTAGTAGAGACAGGGTTTCGCCATATTGGCCAGGCTGGTCTCGAACTCCTGACCTCAAGTGATCCACCCACCTTGGCCTCTCAAAGGGCTGGGATTACAGACGTTAGCCACCGCGCCCTGCTGGGGGACAGAATCTTGAACAGCCCAGCAAGAGAGATGTTGGAGTCCAGGATGCTTGGGGGGCTGCCAAGCTCCCTTACGTCCCAGATAGGACAGCCAGGCCTGTGATAACCTCTTGTCCCAGCTTACTTATCTTCCTGCTGCAAGAGGTGTTCCCCACACCCCTGCCCTTCCTCGCTGTTCTGCCTGGGTCCTGTGCACGGGTTGGGGTGGGGTGGGGGGTCACCGAGGGCAGGAAACAGCCGGCTCTGCTGGAGCCAGGCAGACCAGCCTGGAGGTGGGAATTCCCTCCTCCCTCCCCAGTGCAGGCCCAGTCTCCCCTTCTCTTATTCAGCTTCTCCCTCGGGATTCTCTGCAACCCTCTCCCAAACCCCTGCCCTGCCTTTTGCCACTCTCACTCTGTACCCAGATCCTGTAGCCTCTAAAAGTTATGTCTTCTGGCTGGGGACAGTAGCTCAGGTCTGTGATCTCAGCATTTTGGGAGGCCAAGGCGGGTGGATCACTTGAGCCCAAGAGTTCGAGACCAGCCTGGCCAACATGGTGAAACCCCTTCTCTACTAAAAACACAAAAATCAGCTGGGCATGATGGCGCACACCTGTAGTCCTAGCTACTAGGGAGTCTGAGACAGGAGAATTGCTTGAACCCTGCGAGGTGGAGGTTGCAGTGAGCTGAAATCGTGCCACTGTACTCCAGCCTGGGCAACAGAGTGAAACTCTGTCTCAAAATAAATGAATTAATAATAAAAAAGAAAACACTCGGCCGGGCGCGGTGGCTCAAGCCTGTAATCCCAGCACTTTGGGAGGCCGAGATGGGCGGATCACGAGGTCAGGAGATCGAGACTATCCTGACTAACGCAGTGAAACCCCGTCTCTACCAAAAAAAACACAAAAAACTAGCCGGGCGAGGTGGCGGGCGCCTGTAGTCCCAGCTACTCGGGAGGCCGAGGCAGGAGAACGGCGTGAACCCGGGAGGCGGAGCTTGCAGTGAGCTGAGATCCGGCCACTGCACTCCAGCCTGGGCCACAGAGCAAGACTCCGTCTCAAAAAAAAAAAAAAAAAAAAAGAAAACACTCATCTCAGTGGGGCACAGTGACTCACACCTGTAATGCCGGCACTTTGGGAGGCCAAGATGGGAGGATCATTTGAGTCCAGGAGTTTGAGACCAGCCTGGACAATATAGCGAGACCCCGTAAGAAAGAGAGAGAGGCCGGGCGCGGTGGCTCAAGCCTGTAATCCCAGCACTTTGGGAGGCCGAGACGGGCGGATCACGAGGTCAGGAGATCGAGACCATCCTGGCTAACACGGTGAAACCCCGTCTCTATTAAGAAATACAAAAAACTAGCCGGGCGAGGTGGCGGGCGCCTGTAGTCCCAGCTACTCGGGAGGCTGAGGCCGGAGAATGGCGTGAACCCGGGAGGCGGAGCTTGCAGTGAGCTGAGATCCGGCCACTGCAGTCCAGCCTGGGTGACAGAGCGAGACTCCGTCTCAAAAAAATAAATAAATAAATAAATAAAAAATAAATAAAATAAATAAAAAAAAAAAAAGAAAGAGAGAGAAAGAAAGGAAGAGAGAAAGCAAGAGAGAGAGGAAAAGAGAGAGAAATAAAGAGAGAGAGAGAGAGAAAGAAAGAAAGAAAACATTCTATCCCATGTCAGGTCATCAGCCCACCCCCCACACCAGGAGGCAGTAATCCATTTCCTACCATCTAGTGTATGCTAGTCAAAGAACAAATAAATTGCCGGGTGCAGTGGCTCATGCGTGTAATCCCAG
The DNA here is from genome assembly GCF_003255815.1 of Theropithecus gelada. Classification (NCBI taxonomy): domain Eukaryota; kingdom Metazoa; phylum Chordata; class Mammalia; order Primates; family Cercopithecidae; genus Theropithecus; species Theropithecus gelada. Next base: position 12,433,011 of record NC_037670.1, on the reverse strand, counting down.
GACTTTGGGAGGCCAGGACAGGTGGATCACGAGGTCAGGAGATCGAGACCATCCTGGCTAACACAGTGAAACCCTGTCCCTACTAAAAATAAATAAATAAATAAATTTTAAAAAAAAAGAATAAGTGCAATATTTCTTGAGCCTCTGCTATGTGCTGAGTGATCACATTGCTAGTTTTCAAGATTTGTAAAACATGGCTCCTGGCCTCAAAGAGAATCTGGTAAAAATTAATATAGTTTTTTTGTTTTTTTTTTTTTTTTTTTGAGACGGAGTCTCGCTCTGCCGCCCAGGCTGGAGTGCAGTGGCGGGATCTCAGCTCACTGCAAGCTCCGCCTCCCGGGTTCACGCCATTCTCCGGCCTCAGCCTCCCGAGTAGCTGGGACTACAGGCGCCCGCCACCTCGCCCGGCTAGTTTTTTGTATTTCTTAATAGAGACGGGGTTTCACTGTGTTAGCCAGGATGGTCTCGATCTCCTGACCTCGTGATCCGCCCGTTTCGGCCTCCCAAAGTGCTGGGATTACAGGCTTGAGCCACCGCGCCCGGCCAAAATTAATATAGTTTTATGTCATCTGGTGAATTATAACCTGGTAAAAAAAAATCCCATGATTTCCCGTTTACGTGGAGATGACATCTGAGATTTTCACTTCAGTTCTCAGGAACCACCCTTGGTCTATCCTGTGTGTGTGAAGTCATGTCCTCTGCCCTCAGACCACCCAGAACTGCTTTCCAGGCAAGCAAATTCAGTAGCCACTGAATTACAGAACATGGATGAGCACTGACATTACTACCTGAATCCATGCCTGTTCTGCAAACCAAACAAATCTCAGGCTCTCCCTTCCTCATTATTAGAGTACTTTGCTGTTCCCTACCCAAAATATTAGGCTGCCACCTTTGTTCCCAGCCCAGAGCAATACACTACTATCACGTTGCATTGTCAGTACTTGCACATAGCATTCACCGCCAGCTACTGCAGTTTTCTTTTTTTCTATTTTATTTTATTTTATTTTATTTTTGGAGACAGAGTTTCCTTCTTGTTGCCCAGGCTGGGTGCAATGGTGGCATCTCGACTCACCGCAACCTCCCCCTCCCGGGTTCAAGCAATTCTCCCACCTCAGCCTCCCGAGTAGCTGGGATTACAGGCATTCGCCACCATGCCTAGCTAATTTTGTATTTTTAGTAGAGACGGGGTTTCTCCATGTTGGTCAGGCTGGTCTCGAACTCCCAACCTCAGGTGATCCACCTGCCTTGGCCTCCCAAAGTGTTGGGATTACAGGCGTGAACCACCGCACCTGGCTCTCTTTTTTTTTTAGAGATAGGGTCTTGCTCTGTTGCCCATGCTGGAGTGCAGTGGCACAGTCATGGCTCACTGCAGCCTTGACCCCCTGGGCTCAAACAATCCTCCATCAGCCTCCCAAGGAGCTGGGACCCCAGCCTGGGACCATGCTGGGCTAATGAGTTTACTTCTTCTTGTCCAGATCATGACAGTTGTTTTGAGTAATCCTGGAGTTAGAGCTTTTCCTATTGTAAGAAATAACAAGCAACAAATCATCCCTTTCTCTGTAAATTGTTGAACTTCTCATTACTCTTTCCACATCTCAGTCTCCCCCTCTTCTGGGCCACCTAACTGTGTCGGGTCCAAAGTTCAGGTTTACCCCAAAGTTCATGAAGTTTAAGCTTCAGCACCTGTCACCTGCCTGGCTTCTTCCATGGCCCTGGTTAATAAGTGCCATCAATTTAAACAGTTTCGAAGGTGAGTTTCAGCAGGACAACAGTATTCAGACCTGAAATCTTACAGCTCTGTTACAAAAGGAATTTGATAGAGCTTTCAACATTACCAACAGAGTTGTAAAGCTCAAATAAATTTTTATAAACAATAATGAAACCTTAAAAACTTAGCCAGGCTGCTTGGGAGGCGGAGACAGGAGAATCACTTGAACCTGGGAGGCCGAGGCTGCAGTGAGCAGAGATCATGCCACTGCACTCCAGCCTGGCAACAGAGCGAGACTCCATTCCCCTGACCACACCCCCCCCCAAAAAAAAAACTTAGCTAGGCACTGTGGCTCATGCCTGTAATTCCAGCACTTTGGGAAGCCAAGGCAGGAGGATTGCTTGAGTCCTGGAGTTTGAGACCAGCCTGGGCAACAAAGGGAGACCCCTGTCTCTACCAAAAAATAAAATTAAATTAAAAAATAGCTGGGCGTGGTGGCATGTGGCTATGGTCTCAGACACTGGGGAGGCCGAGGTGGGAGGATCACTTGAGCCTGAGAGGTCTAGGCTGCAGGGAGCCGTGATGGCACCACTGCATTCCAGCCTGGGCAACAGAGCGAGACTCCATCTCAAAGAAAAAATTAATCAGCCATCCTACAGGAAACATGGAGAAAGAATAGAAAATAATATTACAAAATCATCATATGAAGAGGTGATCAAAGAGTACACATCTAAGAAAAAGGTAGCAAATACGTATTCCAGGGCTATGTCAAGCTTATTTACTATAAATGTTATTTTTCTAGCTTATATAATATTTATGATATTTGTCATATTTTAAACATTTGAGGTCAGTTGGGATTTCTTCTCTCAATCCAAAGATTAATTTTTATACCTTTTTTTTTTTTTTAAAGAAACAGGGTCTCCCTTTGTCACCCATGCTGGAGTGTGCAGTAGCACGATCGAGGTTCACTGCAGCCTCAAACTCCCAGACTCAAGCTATCCTCCTGCCTCAGCCTTCCAAGTAGCTGAAACTATAGGCGTGTGCAACCATGCCTAGCTAACATTTTTAGTGTTTGTAGAGACAGGGTCTCACTATGTTGCCCAGGCTAGTCTTGAACTCCTGAGCTCAAGTGATCATCTCGCCTTAGCCTCCCAAAGTCCTATGATTACAGGTGTGATCCAGGGCACCTGGCCTGGCTAATTTATTTTATTTTATTTTTATTTTTTGTAGACATGAGATCTTGCTATGTTGTCCAGGCTGGTCTCAAACTCCTACCTAATTCTAGTACTGTGTGAGGCCAAAAAAAAAAAAAAAAGTTGAAAAAAAGGCTGGGCGCAGTGGCTCACACCTGTAATCCTAGCAACTTCGGAGGCTGAGGCAGGTGGATTACCTGAGGTCGGGAGTTCAAGATCAGCCTGGCCAACATGGTGAAAGCCTGTATCTACTAAAAATACAAAAAATTAGCCAGGTGCAGTGGTGCACGCCTGTAATCCCAGCTACTCAGGAGGCTGAGGCACGATAATTGCTTGAACCCAGGAGGCAGAGGTTGCAGTGAGCTGAGATTGTACCACTGCACTCCAGGCTGGGCAACAGAGCGAGACTCTGTCTCAAAACAAAACAAAACAAAACAAAAAACAAAGAAAAAAAAACCAGGCAAGTTGTGGTGGCTCATGCCTGTAATCCCAGCACTTTGGGAGGCTGAGGTAGGAAGATCACTTGAGCCCAGGAGTTCTAGGCCAGCCTGGGCAACATAGTGAGACCCCATCTTTAAAAAGAAAATATAGCTGGGCGCAGTGGCTCACGCCTATAATCCCAGCACTTTGGGAGGCCGAGGCGGGCGGATCACGAGGTCAGGAGATCAAGACCATCCTGGCTAACACAGTGAAACCCCGTCTCTACTAAAAATACAAAAATTAGCCAGGCATGGTGGCAGGCACCTGTAGTCCCAGCTACTCAGGAGCCTGAGGCAGAAGAATGGCATGAACTCGGGAGACGGAGCTTGCAGTAAACCGAGATCGCACCACTGCACTCCAGCCTGGGCGACAGAGCGAGACTCCGTCTAAAAAGGAAAAAAAAAAAAGAAAGAAAGAAAAAATAAAATAAAATAAAAATTGAAAATGGAGGACACCTAGTCATTTTCTAATTTCCAGGATTGAACAAGTCAGGGGTAGAAACAGCCACAAGGCCTCACCAGCATCCAGATGGGTAAGCGCACAGCCTAAGTCATGGTGCACAGACTGTACAGGATCATGCAGGAAGCACAGCTGATGCAGGTTCAGGCGAGCTTTCTGCAGAAGGTGAAGATGTCTGAATGAGTCCTAGAGGAGACTGGCAGGAAAGAAGTTTAAAGGCAGAGTTGTGAGATCGCCCCATTCAGAGAGCTGCCCGAGTTCACGACCCAGAGGGCAAGGATAGTGACCATGGGTGAACTGGAGAGGTGAGTGAGGGCCAGCCTCAGGTCATTACGGGTTTCTACAGGACTGCCCTGGGGAGGTAGAGAAGGGTTTTAGGCCAAGAAACCACACTGTATGGTTTGTAGAGGAAGATTCCACTTGTACAACTTTGGAGAATGGATTGAAAGGAATCAAGACTGAAGGTGGGGAAACCAGTGCAGTATCCAAGTGACTACGTGGGCTTGAACCCAGATAGGCGTATGTGTGTGAGTGTGTGTGTGTTGAGCGGGATGGTGCATGCACGTATGGAGCCAGGGGAGGATTCAGGAGATGTTAAGGGTTGGGCGCGGTGGCTCACACCTATAATCCCAGCACTTGGGAGTCCGTAGCTGGCAGATCACTTGAGACCAGGAGTACAAGACCAGCCTGGGCAACATGATGAATCCTCGTCTCTACAAAAATTAGCTGGGTGTGGTGGAGCGTGCTATTCGGGAGGCTGAGAAGAGAGGATCACCTGAGCTCAGGAGGCAGAGGTTGTAGTGAGATCACACCACTGCACTCCAGCCTGGGCAACAAAGCAAAACCCTGTCTCAAAAATAAAAATAATAGGCTGGGCATGGTGGCTCACACCTGTAATCCCAATTCTACAGGAGGCTGAGACAGGAGGATTGCTTGAGCCCAGGAGGTGGAGGCTGCAGTGAGCTGCCATGATTGCACCACTGCACTCCAGCCTGGGCAACAGAGTGAGACCCTGTTTCAAAAAAAAAAAAAAAAAAATTAAACAAAAGAGTGTGATTGGCCGGGCACGGTGGCTCACGCCTGTAATCCCAGCACTTTGGGAGGCCAAGGCAAGTGGATCACCTGAGGTCAGGAGTTTGAGACCAGACTGGCCAATATGGTGAAACCCCAGTCTCTACTAAAAATACAAAAATTAGTTGAGCATCGCCAGGCGTGGTGGCTCACGCTTGTAATCCCAGCACTTTGGGAGGCCGAGGTGGGTGGATCACCTGAGGTCAGAAGTTCAAGACCAGCCTGGTCAACATGGTGAAACCCCGTCTCTACTAAATATACAAAAATTAGCCGGGCATGGTGGCGGGCGACTGTAATCCCAGCTACTCAGGAGGCTGAGGCAGGAGAATCACTTGAACCTGGGAGGCAGAGGTTGCAGTGAGCTGAGATCGCGCCATTGCGCTCCAGCCTGGGCAACAAGAGCAAAACTTCGTTCCCCCCAGAAAAAAAAAAAAAAATTAGCTGGGCATGGTGGCAGGTGCCTGTAATCCCAGCTACTTGGGAGGCTGAGGCAGGAGAATCGCTTGAACTCGGGAAGCAGAGGTTGCAGTGAGCTGAGATGGTTCCACTGCACTCCAGCCCAGGCAACAGAGCGAGGCTCCGTCCTCCAAAAAAAAAAAAAAGGCGGGGGACACGGTGGCTCACCCCTGTGATCCCAGCACTTTGGTAGGCCAAGGCAGGCAGATCCCGAGGTCAAGAGATCGAGACCATTCTTGCCAACATAGCAAAACCCTGTCTGTACTAAAAATACAAAAATTAGTTGAGTGTGGTGGTGCACACCTGTAGTTCCAGCTACTTGGGAGACTGAGGCAGGAGAATTGCTTGAACCAGGGAGGCAGAGGTTGCAGTGAGCCGAGATTGCACCACTGCACTCCAGCCTGGGTGACAGAGCGACATTCTGTCTCAAACACACACACACACACACAAAAGGGTGTGACTGACCCTTTAACATTTCATGCAGACTTTCCCATCCTGCTCCCCGCCTCAGTGCTGGGGATAGAGGAAGGGCTCTTGAGTGCTGTTGGAATAGCAAGAAGCTGAGAGAAATAGCCAGAAATGGCAGTGAGCATCAGTGAGCTGATAGGAATGAGAGGAGAAGGGCAGAGCTTTCAGCAGAGGCCAGGGATGCCAGAGGGCATGGAGGTGGAGGAGAGAGAGGCTAAGGGGCTAGGGCCAGAGCTAAGAACGGCTGTTCAGGGAGGGGAGTGGAAAGGTAGGCGGGAGTGGGAGGGTTGGGGAGAGGTAGTGGGAGGCTCATTGTCCCAGTAGGGGGAAGTCTTTTGTTTCCTCTCTTCCCCTGACAGCCTGGCAGGATATGAGGCCAAGCCCCCCCATGCCAGCATCCCTGCACCCACTAGACTACACTGTGGCCCTTCCCTGACTATTGTGTCCTGGCTGGGAATGGGGGCAGGGGGAGGCAGGAGGCTGGCTCTAGGAGGGAAAGTAAGAAGGACTATTTGTGGCTGGAGGCTAGGATACCGGGGTCCGGAAGGGACAAGAAGCTCTTGGGCTGGTTAGGGGAGCTTGGCACAGAAAGGTCTGTGTGGGGAGGAGCAGGAAGCCAGGCCGGGTGGGGCCAGCACCGAGAGTAGCAGGTCGGGCCAGGGGAAGGTAGGCTGAGCCCCAGAGGAGATGACGCAGGGCCTCAGGCCTCTCCCAGCCCCCACTCTTCCAGCCTGGGGACTAGAGAGCTCACCTGAACCTCAGAGAACCCACCCCCCCTCCATTCCCTAAGGCTGACATCACCCCATGCGCCACAGCCCGCCACAGCCCGGCAACCTGTCTGGCCAGAGCCTTCCACATCCAGCTGCTGCCCGGATACCCTCCCTCCCCAGGATCCAGGGGTCCGGCCTCGCACTGCTGCCCTCTAGGAACCCTGGAATTTCATCCCTCCCCTCGGCTCACTCCTGGGCCGTTTTGCCCCATCAGCTGTTCTTGCAGGAAGGGCGCCCAGCTCAGCTCGCCTCTCTTCCCGAGAGTCTTTTGTTTGCTGGGTCTGCAGGAAATTGGAGGGGCGGTGGCCAAGGGCTCATCTGCCCCTGGGACCTGGGGGAGGGGGGCCCAGATTCACCAGACTTAATCCTGGGGAGTTTACAGCAGGAATGGGGTGGGGGAGGGTGGGGGTGAAGTGGGCGGATCTCCAGGAAATTAGCATTTAAGGCCTAACTCTGAGAGTGCCATTGCAACTCCTTGTCCCCTCAGAGCAGATGGGGCATGTGTGTGTTCCAGGATCGGGGATCCCTATAAGTGAGGGCTGGGGGGCCACTCTGAGGTCACCTAATAGGTTGACAGGGGCGTTGACACCAAGGGAGAGAATCTCTGATACTGAATCCCACAATCTCCTCTATTTCTATACACGATTTTTAAAAATAGAGATACGGGCTCGCTATGTTGCCCAGGCTGGTCTCGAACCTCTGGGCTCAAGCGATACTCTCGCCGTGGCCCCGCAAAGCGCTGGGATTACAGGCATGAGTCACTGCGCCCAGTCCCACAATCCGTCTTTTACACGCCTGGGATCCTGGGGATGAAAAGAGGTGGGAAGGCAGGTCGGACCAAACCGTCTTTGAGAATTATTATTTTTTCCATTAAAAAACGGTGGAGAGGACGACCCGCACGCAGCCCCACAATTCGCGCCTTCCCAGGACGCAACCGTAGAAAAGGCGGCGGCGTGGACGCTCTGGCGGGCCGGCGTCCTCTCGTTGGTTGCCCTCTCTCTGAAGCCATCTTGGGCGCCGCCATCCTTCCTTCCCGGCCGTCAGTCACGAGAGCAGCACGCCCCAGGCCTCCGATTGCTGGCGTGCAGTGGGGCGGATTCTGGAGAGTTGCAGCAGCCACCGTGAATGTATGGTTTTTCCAGGCGCAGGGCAGTAGCGAAGAAAACTGAAGCTCCTGTTTCGTAGAGCTTAACTTCCTTTCGTTTTTGAGACAGGATCTCTCTCTGTTACCTAGACTGAGTGCATGGGCACGATCATAGCTCATTGCAGCCTCGAACTCCTGACCTCAAGTGATTCTCCATCCTTGGCCTCCCAAAGTGTTGGGATTATAGGCCTGAGCCACCGAGCTCGTCCTGAGCTTAACTTTCTATTGGGAGTAGGCAATCAATGAACAAGATACATAAACAATATATATCAGTTAGAGGGTGTTAAGTGCTATGGAGGAAAAAAATAGGAAAAAAGGAGGAGGTACGATGGTTTAATTTTATTTTTATGTATTTATTTTTGAGACGGAGTCTCACTTTGTTACCCAGGCTGGAGTGCAGTGGTGCAATCGCGGCTCACTGCAACGTCCACCTCCCAAGTTCAATCAATTCTCCTGCCTCAGCCTCAAGAGTAGCTGGGATTACAGGTGTGTGCCACCACGCCCGCCCAGCTAATTTTTGTTTTTAGTAGAGACGGGTTTCACCATGTTGGGCAGGCTGGTCTTGAATTCCCAACCTCAGGTGATCCGCCTGCCTCGTGATCCCAAAGTGCTGGGATTACAGGCGGGACCCACCACGCCCAGCCAATTTTATTTCATCTATTAATTTTTTAAAAAATTTATTTCGGCCGGGCGCGGTGGCTCAAGCCTGTAATCCCAGCACTTTGGGAGGCCGAGACGGGTGGATCACGAGGTCAGGAGATCGAGACCATCCTGGCGAACCCAGTGAAACCCCGTCTCTACTAAAAAATACAAAAAAAAAAAAACCTAGCCGGGCGCGGTGGCGAGCGCCTGTAGTCCCAGCTCCTCGGGAGGCTGAGGCAAGAGAATGGCGTAAACCCGGGAGGCGGAGCTTGCAGTGAGCTGAGATCCAGCCACTGCACTCCAGCCTGGGCGACAGAGCGAGACTCCACCTCAAAAAAAAAAAAATAAAAATAAAAATAAAAAATAAAATAAAATAAAAAATAAAAAATTTATTTCAATTTTTAAATTTTTTTGTGGAGACAGTCTTGTTATGTTGCCCAGGCTGGTCTCACACTCCTGGGCTCAAGTGATCCTCTTGCTTCCACCTCCCAAAGCTTTGGGATTGTAGCGCCCAGCCATGTGGTTCAATTTTATTTATTTATTTATTTATTTGAGACGGAGTCTCGCTCTGTTGCCCAGGCTGGAGTGCAGTGGCCGGATCTCAGCTCACTGCAAGCTCCCCCTCCAGGGTTTACGCCATTCTCCTGCCTCAGCCTCCGGAGTAGCTGGGACTACAGGCGCCTGCCACCTCGCCCAGCTAGTTTTTTGTATTTTTAGTAGAGACGGGGTTTCACTGTGTTAGCCAGGATGGTCTCGATCTGACCTCATGATCCGCCCGTCTCAGCCTCCCAAAGTGCTGGGATTACAGGCTTGAGCCACCGCGCCCGGCCTGTGGTTCAATTTTAAATGGGATTGGCAGGGAAGATTTCACTAGGAAGATAATATTTGAGTCCAGAAGATCTAAAAGAGGTTCCGGGGTTGTCTGAGGAACAGCCCAGAGGCCCTAGTGGGGCACGCGCAGGAGGTGAGAAGAGAGATGTGGGAATGGAGGGGCCGCATTACAGGCATGGACCACCATGCCTAGCATTCTGGAACACTTCTGAGCAAAGGAGATACTATTATTTATTTATTTACGTATGTATGTATGTATTTTGAGATGGAGTCTCACTCTGTCACCAAGGCTGGAGTACAGGGACGCGATCTCTGTTCACTGCGACCTGGCCTCCCAGGCTCAAGCGATCCTCCCACCTCACCATCCCCAGTACCTAGGATTACAGGCGTGCGGCACCATGCCAGCTAATTTTTTTGCATTTTTAGTAGAAATACAATGTTGGCCAGGCTCGTCTTAAACGCCTGACCTCAAGTGATCCGTCCGCCGTGGCCTCCCCAAATGGGGGAATTACAGGTGTGAGCCACTGCACCCAGCCGAGAGATGCTGTTAATATTGAAGTCAAGGCATCAGGCATACAGCAGGACTGTAGTTGGTAAGTCAGGCCATCCTCCTTACAGATGCAGCCTTTGGCTTTAACTTTGAGGAGAAAGGCATGCCATTGGAGAATTATGAAAGGTGGCAACCATCAGGAATGGATAGTTACTTAAACAGCATCCCTCTAGCTGCTCAGTTGAGAATAGACTTTGGGACAAGTGCAGAAGTGGGAAAACCAGTTAGGAGGCTATTGTGAAAACGCGGAAGAAGTGATGGTGGCTTGGACTGGGTGGTAAAATGTGGTTGCAGACTGGTTATAACTTGAAAGTGGAGGCCAGAGGAATTGTCTATGGTGTGGATGTTGGGTGTGAGAGTATTCCGGTGTAACCCCAGGTTTCCGGCCTGAGTGGCGGGAGAGATGAGAGGACCACAGGAGGAGTAGGTGGTGGGAGTTTGAATATTTGGTATTGGACATACCAAGTTTGAGTTGTCCATTTGATGTCCAAGCAGAGATGGTGGTAGAGCTGGGTCCCATGGCTCACGCCTGTAATCCCAACACTTTGGGAGGCCGAGGTGGGTGGATCACGTGAGGTCAGAAGTTTGAGACCAGCCTGGCCAACTCAGTGAAACCCCATCTCTACTAAAAATACAAAAATTAGCCAGGCGTGGTGGCATGCACCTGTAATCCCAGCTACTCGGGAGGCTGAGGCAGGAGAATCACTTGAACCCGGGAGGAGGAGGTTGCAGTGAGCAGAGGTCTCACCACTGCACTCCAGCCTGGGTGACAGAGTGACTCCATCCCCAAAAAATAAAAAATAATAAAAATTTAAAAAAAAAAGATGGTAGTAGATTGTTAGTTATACAGTCTGAAGTTCAGAGTAGAGGTCTGGGCTAAAGGTACACCCTTGGAGGCACTATTATATAGAAGGTATTAAAACAGATTGGGCCGGATGCGGTGGCTCATGTCTGTAATCCCAGCATTTTGGGAGGCTGAGGTGGGAGGATTACTTGAGCCCATCAGTTCAAGACCAGCCTGGGCAACATAGTGAGAACCTGTCTCTACAAAAAATAAAAAATAGCTCAGCATGGGTGCATGTGCCTGTCAGGAGGCTGAGGCAGGAAGATTGCTTGAGCCTGGGAGATAGAGGTTGCTGCGAGCTATGATGGTGCCAGTGTACTCCAGCCTAGGCGACAGAGTGAGACCAAGTCTCAAAAATAAATAAATAATAAATAAATACAGAAAAAAATAGAACTATGAGACTGGATGAGATTGTGAAGGGAGTGGGTATAAATGTTGAAAAGAGGTCGGGCGCAGTGGCTCACACCTGTAATCTCGGCACTTTGTGAGGCCGAGGCGGGTGGATCACGAGGTCAGGTGTTCGAGACCAACCTGGCCAATATGGTGAAACCCACCTCTACTAAAAATACAAAAATTAGCCAGGCATGGTGGCAGGCACCTTAGTCCCAGCTACCTGGGAGGCTGAGGCAGGAGAATCGCTTGAACCCGGGAGGCAGAGGTTGCAGTGAGCTGAGATCGTGCCACTGCACTCCAGCCTGGGCAACAGAGTGAGACTCCGCTCAAAAAAAAAAAAAAAAAAAAAAAAATTGTTGAAAAGAGTCTGAAGACTGAGCTTCAGTCCTTAGTGGAGCTGCTGTTCCACCATGGTCCCCCGGCTGTTCCTACAACACCTAAGGGTGCTCCAAGGTTAAGATGTGAGATGAGGAAGAACCAGCAGAGCCGACGGAGAGAAAGGAATTTGGGATCCCAGAGGCCAAGTGAGCAAAGTGTTCTAAGGAGAAGGTAATGAGCACGCCTGTCAAATAATGCTGGTTGTTTAGTAAAATGAGGACTGAACAGAGGTCATTGCCTCGACCAAGTGGAAAGCATGGGTGACTTGCTGAGCACTTTCCATTTTGCAGAAAGGCAAAAGCCCAAAGTGTAGTGGGTTTAAGAAAAAGTGAGAGTTATCAATTTTGGAGGCCAGTTAATTGAAAAAGAAAGAAAGGGCTGGGCGTGCTGGCTCACGCCTGTAATCCTAGCACTTTGGGAGGCCGAGGCGGGTGGATCACCTGAGGTCAGGAGTTCGAGAACAGCCTGACCAATATGATGAAACCCTGTCTCTACTAAAAATACAAAAATTAGCCGGGTGTGGTGGTGGGCACCTGTAATCCCAGCTACTTGGGAGGCTGAGACAGAAGAATTGCTTGAACCTGGAAGGGGGAGGTTGCAGTGAGCTGAGATTGTGCCACTGCACTCCAGCCTAGGTGACAGAGCGATACTCTGCCTCAAAAAAAAAAGAAAAAAAAAAAAGGTAAAAGAAAGAAGTGAGAGGAAGGGATTAAAAACAGCCAGGATAGGCTGGGGGTGGTGGCTCATGCCTGTAATCCCAGCACTTTGGGAGCCCAAGGTGGGCAGATGACGAGGTCAAGAGATTGAGATCATCCTGGCCAACATGGTGAAACCCTGTCTCTATTAAAAATACAAAAATTAGCCGGGCGTGATGGTGTGTGCCTGTAGTCTCAGCTACTTGGGAGGCTGAGGCAGAAGAATTGCTTGAATCCAGGAGGCAGAGGTTGTAGTGAGCCGAGATTGTGCCACTGCACTCCAGCCCTGGGTGACAGTGAGACTCCGTTTAAATAAAATAAAAAAAAAAAGGCCGGGTGCAGTGGCTCATGCCTATAATCCCAGCACTTTGGGAGGCCAAGGCGGGTAGATCACGAGGTCAGGAGATTGAGACCATCCTGGCTAACACGGTGAAACCCTGTCTCTACTAAAAATACAAAAAATTAGCTGGGCGTGGTGGCGGGTGCCTGTAGTCCCAGCTACTTGGGAGGCTGAGGCAGGAGAATCACTTGAACCCGGGAGGCAGAGCCTGCAGTGAGCCGAGATCGTGCCACTGCACTCCAGCCTGGGCAACAGAGCGTGACTCCATCAAGAAAGAAAGAAGGAAAGAAAGAGAAAGAAAGGAAGGAAAGAAGGAAGGAAGGAAGGAGAAAAAAGAGAGTGAGCTAGGATAGACAACTAATATAAGGAGAGTGTTTGGTTAGTTTTTTTTTTTTTTTTTTTTGAGATGGACCCTTGCTCTGTCGCCTTGGTGGGAGTGCCTCAACTTCCCGAGTAGCTGGGATTACAGGCGTGCACCACCAGGCCCAGCTAATTTTTGTAGTTTTAGTAGAGACGGGATTTCACCATGATGGCCAGGCTGGTCTTGAACTCCTGACTTCAAGTGATCCTCCTGCTTCGGCCTCCCAAAGTGCTGGGATTACAGGCGTGAGCCACCGGGCCCGGACTTCACTTCCCTTCTTACCTAGCTTAAATGTCTTTTAAATTTTTTTTAGTGGGGTCTTGCTCTGTCATCCAGGTTGGAGTGCAGTGGTGTGATCACAGCTCACTGCAGCCTCAACCTCCCAGATTCACTCTAAACTGGGCTAGGCAGACCTGGCAAGGCAGTATGTGGAGGGAGTGGAGGGATGTGGAGGGAGTGGAACACAACATTGAGAGACCCAGTCAAGAGGACCCAGGCCCGGCTCAGTGGCTCACGCCTGTAATCCCAGCACTTTGGGAGGCCGAGGTGGGTGGATCAACTGAGGTCAGGAGTTTGAGACCAGCCTGGAGAACATGGTGAAATGCCATCTCTGCTAAAAATACAAAAACTAACCAGGCATGGTGGCAGACACCTGTAGTCCCAGCTACTCCAAGGCTGAGGCAGGAGAAACAATTGAACCTGGGATGGGGAGGTTGCAGTGAGCCAAGATCACGCCACCATACTACAGCCTTGGGCAACAGAGGGAGACTCTGTCTCAAAAAAAAAAAAAAAAAAAAAAAAAAGATGACCTAGAGGAGACTGACTGAAATTTTCATCCATCTTACCCTCTTTCTACTGTGTCCCTTCTCTCCCTCCCCAACATCTTCCCTTCCCTTTTTTTTTTTTTTTTTGCAACAGAGTCTTGCTTTGTCACCCAGGCTGGAGTGCAATAGTGTGCTCTCAGCTCACTGCAACCTCTGCACCCCAGGTTCAAGTGATTCTCCCATGTCAGCCTCCCGAGTAGCTGGGACTACAGAAGCCTGCCACCATGCTGGCTAATTTTTGTATTTTTAGTAGAGACAGGGTTTCCCCATGTTGGTCAGGCTGGTCTTGAACTCCTGACCTTAAGTGATCCGCCTGCCTTGGCCTCCCAAAGTGCTGGGATTACAGGCATGAGCCACAACTCCCAGCCTCCTTATTTTCCCTCCCTCCCTCCCTCCTTCTTTCCCTCCCTCCCTCCCTTTTTTCCTTCCTTCATTCCTTCCTTCCTTTTCTTTCTTTTTATTGAGGTAAGGTCTTGCTGTATCGCCCAGATGGGTGTGCAGTCATAGGATCATAGCTCATCGCAGCCTCCATCCTCCTACCTCAGCCTCCCGAGTAGCTGGGACTACAGGTGTGTGCCACCACGCCCAGCTGATTAAAAAAAAAAAAAATTAGAGATAGTGTCTTCTGTGTTGCCCACACTGGTCTCGAACTCCTGGCCTCAAATGACCCTTCTGCCTCAGCCTCCCAAAGTGCTGGGATTACAGGTGCAAGCCACTACACCTTGCCACAGTCTTTTTTGTTTGTTTGAGACAGGGTCTCACTCTGTCACCCAGACTCGAGTGCAGTGGCACTATCATAGCTCACTCAACCTCCTGGGCTCAAGAGATCTTCCAGTTTCAGCCTCCTGAGGAGCTGGGACAACAGGCGTGCACCACCACGCCTGGCTAATTGTTTTCTTTTCTTTTTTTTTTATTTTTTTATTTTTTTGAGATGGAGTTTTGCTCTTGTTGCCCAGGCTGGAGTGCAGTGGCGCGATCTCAGCTCACCACAACCTCTGCCTCCCGTGTTAAAGTGATTCTCCTGCCTCAGCCTCCCCAGTAGCTGGGATTACAGGTGCGTGCCACCATGCCCAGCTAATTTTTGTATTTTTAGTAGAGACGGGGTTTCACCATGTTGGCCAGGATGGTCACAATCTCCTGACCTCGTGATCCGCCCACCTCGGCCTCTGAAAGTGCTGGGATTACAGGTGTGAGCCACCGCACCTGGCCCAATTTTTTAAAAAAAATTTTGTAGAGATGAGGTCCCACTATATTGCCCAGGCTGGTCTGGAGCTCTTGGGCTCAAGTGATCCTCCTGCCTCAGTCTTCCAAAGTGCTGAGATTACAGGCGTGAGCCACCACACCCAGCTCCTTGCCACCATCTTGGTGCCAATCAAAATAGTCCTGAATAAATCTGACTTACTGTTTTAACAAGAGTCAGATTTTTTTTCTTTAATAAGCGCAGTAGAAGAGGTGAACTGAAGAGGAGGGGCTGCAGTCATTGATGAAGACAAGGTCCAAGGCAAAACCACAGGGTAACAGGGTAAGGTGGAGGTTGAGATTTACAGAAACAGAGTTCAGTGACGCACAGGCCAGGGTATGCAAGGGAGTGCTTATAACTGACCCTGAAAATGTTTTTTGTTTTTTGTTTTTTTTTTGGGACAGAGTCTCTTTCTGTCGCCCTGGCTGGAGTGCAGTGGTGCAATCTCAGCTCACTGCAACCTCTGCCTCCCAGGTTCAAGCGAACCTCCTGCCTCAGCCTCCTGAGTAGCTGGGACTGCAGGCGCACGCTTCAGTTCAGAAGTTCCAGAGAAGCCTGGGCAACATGGCAAAACCCGGTCTCTACAAAATATTTAAAAATTAGCCAGGCGTGGTGGTGTGTGTCTGTGTAGCTCCAGGCACTCAGGAGGCTGAGGCAGGATGCTTGAGCCGGAAAGGCTGAGGTTGCAGTGAGCCGAGATCGCGCCACTGCACTCCTGCCTGTGCAATAATCCCTGGATTCAAAAAAAAAAAAAAAAAAAAAGAAATGAAAAGAAATGTATCTGAAACTCTCCAAGCTTCAATTTGCTAATCTGAAAAATTGAAATAGCGGTACCAACCTCACAGAGTGGCTAATTTAATATAGTGCTATTTGCAAGGGATAATTTATCGAACCTTTAGGCGTTGTTCTAGAGTACCTATTAGGTCACTGAACTCAAAACCTTAGGAGGGAGTTTCGAGTTTATGCCCATTTTACACAAGGACGCGTTGGCAGGCGATACTGCTGTTCATGGGATCTGTAAAGAGTGAAAAAGGAGTCTCAGCTCTCAGTAGAGTTCACAGGCTCTAGGGTTTCTGCTGGAGGTGAGAACACTGTGCAGGGAGGCACGAAAGCGGGCATCAGATGGTGCAAAGCGACGCTGGGCCCAGCTCGGCGGCCAATGGCTCCCTCCGGTGGCCGAAGCGAAGAGCGCAGCTGGATCGGGCGCGAAGAGAGGATCCCCGCAGCCTGTCAGGGGCAAGGCTGGAACCCGGTGGAGGTTCTAGGGCTTTGAAAGGTTGGAGGACTAGGACTCCAGAAGTCCCCGAACGAAGCGGGCCGGAGTTCCAGGTGACGCACCTGGCTCAGGTGTCGCAGCCCCGCCCACCTCCCGGCCGCCTTCCGCCGTCCTCACACGCCCCCTTTAGGAGGGTGGCTGCTCCCGACACCTCGGAGCTCGGACTGGAGTCCGGTCCCCGCGGCCACGATTGTTTGCACTTAAGTGATGGAGGCTCCGAGACCCGCGGCCCACGCCCTGCCGGGGACGCTTGTCTGCAGGGCTGCGTTGCAACCCCGGGCGCACGTGGAGCTGGAGCCGCGCAGGCTAGGGGAGCGCACAGAGGGTCGGGCTTCCCCGGGCGCGCCCACGGGGCGGGGCCGAGGACGGGGACCAATGGCGCGCGCGTGCTGGTGGGGGTGGGGACAGGCTCCGGGCCTGGCATCCCGGTAGCCGCAGCTGTCTTTTCCGGCCCCCGTGCGCTCTCCGCCCGAGGTGGAGCCCCCCGGCTCGCGGGGATCCCCCGAGCGCTGCGTCCTGCGGGTGGGTGAGTGAGTGCCCCGCGGTCCCCGAGATGTGGGGTGCATCTGGCCGGGGAGAAGGAGATCTTGGCTCCTTTGCACCCCAGCGGGCGCAAAGGGGCAGGAGCCCGGGTTGGGGGAGGAGGAGGAGGACCCGGGGACCTTGTGTCGCTCGGTGGGAGCCTGTCTGTGTTTCTGTTTTGCTAGTCGAGGGGTGTGTTTGGGTTGGTAGAGTTTGTAGGGGGGGTGCCTCGTGTGGATGGGAGGAATCTGGGGAGGCTAAGGCGAGGGGAGGGGGTTGAGATGGGTTGAGGGAGAGGATTGACGGAGGGTGGGGTTTTGAAAGAGTTGGAAGTTTCTTGGGTGCGGTGATTGCATGGGGGGTCTCGGTAGGGGCAGCTCAGGACACCAAAGGAGAGGATGGCGAAGGCTCTCCTGCCCACAACTTACTTCCCTTTTGGGAGATTTGCTTCCTCTTGCATTGCTAGTTAAGGAAGGAGAGGCTGGAGAAGCCTGTGCCGTCAGAGAACTTTTGCCCCTTTGCAGAACCGGTGCCATCCCTAGTCTCAGGAACATAGGGGAAGGGGTGGCCCCCAGGAGCCGGGAGTGGCCCTGAAACCCTTGCTGACAGGTTTGGGGTACCACTTTTTTTGTGGAGCAGTGGCTGGTACCATTTGCAGCCCCATGGGCTCTTTTTAGTTGCTGGTAAGCAGGGTGTGGGTGCGTTCCTGTTTCCTTGTGGTTGTGTCTTTTTTTGTTTTTTTCTTGAGACAGGGTCTCGCTCTGTCACCCAGGCTGGAGTGCAGTGGCGTGATCTCGGCTCGCTACAGCCCTAAGCCTCCAAGACTCAGGCGATTCTTGTGCCTCAGCCTCCCAAGTAGCTGTGATTACAGGCATGCACCTGCATGCCTGGCTAATTTTTTTTGTTTGTTTGAGACAGTCTCACTCTGTCGCCCAGGCTGGAGTGCAGCGGCGCGATGTTGGCTCACTGCAACCTCTGCCTCCTGGGTTCAAGCAATTCTCCTGCCTCAGCCTCCCAAGTAGCTGGGACTATAGGCATAAGCCACCACGCCTGGCTAATTTTTGTATTTTTAGTAGAGACGGGGTTTCACCATGTTGACCAGGGTGGTCTCGAACTCCTGACCTCAGGTGATCCGCCCACCTCGGCCTCCCAAAGTGCTGGGATTACAGGCGTGAACCACTGAGCCCGGCCAATTTTTGTATTTTTAGTAGAGAGCAGCTCTCTCTTTTGGGGAGGCTTCGGGATATTTGATTAGTGGTCTTTGGGGGTGGGTGGGCTCTGTGGGGCTGCTTTTGATGCAACATAATCTCCTTTGCAGGTCACCTAACCCATTTGTGTCTTCCTCTACCTGTGCTCAGCCATGGCCAGTGAGAGCTCACCTCTGCTGGCCTACCGACTCCTGGGGGAGGAGGGGACTGCCCTCCCTCTCAATGGGGCCGGGGCTCCTGGAGGGGCATCTCCCCGGAAGCTGTCCACCTTCCTGGGTGTGGTGGTGCCCACTGTCCTGTCCATGTTCAGCATAGTTGTTTTTCTGAGGATTGGTGAGTGGGTTCTGGGGCGGGTGTGGACTGACTGTAGTATAGGAGGACATGATGGGGAGAGGTGGAGATGGGACTGGGATGAGAGTAGGAAGGGGGACCCAAGAGAAGTGGTTGGCTAAAGGGTTTGGGGAGGGGCTCCCTGTGGGCTTGCATTTAGCTCCACCCTGGAGCTCTGCAGACCCAGGGGGTGGGGGATATAGGGTGTGCGCCCCTGTGACCTGACTCGCTGCTCCTGCCTCAGGGTTCGTGGTGGGCCATGCTGGGCTGCTGCAGGCCCTGGCCATGCTGCTGGTTGCCTACTTCATCCTGGCGCTCACCGTCCTTTCTGTCTGTGCCATCGCCACCAATGGAGCCGTGCAGGGGGGCGGAGCCTACTGTATCCTCCAACATCAATGGACTGGGGTCTGGGCTGTTCTGCCTGCTCGGGAGGGTGTGGAAGGGGCCATTACCTTTGTTGGCTCAGGGGCGAGACAAGTGTTTTTCTTCATTCTTAAAATTTTTTGCCGGGCGTAGTGGCTCATGCCTGTAATCCCAGCACTTTGGGAGGCCGAGGCGGGCGGATCACGAGGTCAGGAGATTGAGACCATCCTGGCTAACACGGTGAAACCCTGTCTCTACTAAAAGTACAAAAAAAAAAAAAAAATTAGCCAGGTGTGGTGGCGGACACCTGTAGTCCCAGCTAGCAGGAGGCTGAGGTAGGAGAATGGTGTGAACCTGGGAGGCAGAGCTTGCAGTGAGCCAAGATCGTGCCATGCACTCCAGCCTGGGCGACAGAGCGAGACTCCGTCTCAAAAAAAAAAAAAAAAAAAAATTTTTTTATGTTGGGTGCGGTGGCTCATGCCTGTAATCCCAGCACTTTGGGAGGCTGAGGTGGGCGGATCACTTGAGGCCAGGAGTTCAAGACCAGCCTGGCCAACATGGTGAAAACCTGTCTCCACTAAAAATACAAAAATTAGTTGGGCATGCTGGCACTTGCCTGTGATTCCAGCTACTCGGGAGGCTGAGGCACGAGAATCACTTGAACCTGGGAGGTGGAGGTTACAGTGAGCCAAGATCGCATCACTGCACTCCAACCTGGGCAGCAGAGCAAGACACTGACTCCCAGACTGCAGTGCAGTGGCGCCATCATAGCTCACTGCGGTCTTGACTTCCTGGGCTCAAGTGATCCTCCTGCCTCAGCCTCCTGAGTAGCTGGCACTATAGGCATGAACCACCACCCCTGTTTAATTTTTAAATTTTTTGTAGAGATGGAATCTTGCTATGTTTCCCAGGCTGGTCTTGAATTCCTGGCCTCAGGTGATCCTCTTGTCTCAGCCTCCCAAAACACTGGGATTACAGGCGTCAGTCACTATGCCTGGCCTGGCAGGGCAAGTTTTAATAAATGTGCAGCAGGCAGGCTCGTATAATGAAGGAGATCAACATTGCCCTACATGTTAATGCCAATTTCTAGTCTAACAATCTCATCTGTTAGGCAGTGATTGTTTTACAGATGCAGAAACTGGCACTCAGAGGGTATGAGTGACTTGTGCAAAGCCACATGGCTGGGGCCTGGCTGCACTCAGGTTAAGTGCTTGGAGCTATGGCAACTTCCTCACGTCCATTTCAGTCTCTTTTCCCTTAATGCTTCCACTTTCAGTCATGATCAGCCGTACACTGGGGCCCGAGGTCGGGGGCAGCATTGGGCTCATGTTCTACCTGGCTAACGTCTGTGGCTGTGCCGTCTCCCTGCTGGGACTGGTGGAGTCTGTGCTTGACGTCTTCGGGGCCGGTCTGTGCTCTGTCCGATCTGGGCAGTGCTGCGGGTTTGCAGGGTCTGGGAGTGTGGGATCATGAGGGAGAATGTCCTCTACAGGAGAGGGGCAGACTGAGCCATTACCTTGGCTTTCTGGAGCTTCTGCTGTGTGGCCAGCATCATGCAGGAGATGTGGACATCTCTGAGATTGTCCTTGCCTGCAGGGAGCTTGGATCTAATCGGAGAGACCAGGCTAAGATTCTTAAAATTGACAGAGACCACCAGGGAGAGCTAAGATGCTGGGATGGAGCTAAGAGGGAAGTGGGGAAGGTGGTCTCTCTGACAGCAGGTGGGTAGAGGGGGCTTGTCTTGCTTTGGGTCATGGTTGGGGCTGGGTACCTTCTTTTTTTTTATTTTTTATTTTTTTATTTTTGAGATGGAGTCTTGCTTTGTCACCCAGGCTGGAGTGCAGTGGTACGATCTCCCCTCACTGCAACCTTTGCCTCCTGCGTTCAAGCGATTCTCCTGCCTCAGCCTCCTGAGTAGTTGGGATTACAGGCACTCACCCCCACGCCTGGCTAAAGATTGTATTTTCAGTAGCGACGGGATTTCACCGTGTTGGCCAGGCTAGTCTCGAACTCCTGACCTCAAGTGATCTACCTGCCTGAGCCCTCCCAAAGTGTTGGGATTACAGGTGTGAGCCCTGGCGCCCTGCCCCCCCTTTTTTTTTCTTTTTTCTTGAGGCAAGGTCTTACTCTGTCACCCAGGCTAGAGTGCAGTGGTACCATCTTGGCTCAATGTAACTTCTGCCTCCCGGGCTCAAGTGATTCTCCCACCTCAGCCTCCCAGTAGCTGGGACTACAGGCATGCCTCCCCACGCCTGGCGAATTTTTGCAGTTTTTGTGGAGTTGGGGTTTCACAATGTTGCCAAGGCTAGTTTTAAACTCCTGGACTCAAGTGATCCTCCCACCTCAGCCTCCCAAAGTGCTGGAATTATAGGCGTGAGCTGCCCACCATGCCCGGCTGGTGGGGTGCCTTAGGATCGGGCCTTCTAACTCTGTCCCTACCTCTTTCCAGATGCCACAGGGCCCAGTGGGCTCCGGGTCCTGCCCCAGGGCTACGGCTGGAACCTGCTGTATGGCTCCCTGCTGCTGGGCCTTGTGGGTGGGGTCTGCACCCTGGGAGCTGGCCTCTACGCCAGGGCCTCATTCCTCACATTCCTGCTGGTCTCCGGCTCCCTGGCCTCTGTGCTTATCAGCTTTGTGGCTGTGGGGCCAAGGGACATCCCCTTGACCCCTCGGCCTGGCCCCAATGGCTCCTCCCTGCCACCCCGGTTTGGCCACTTCACCGGCTTCAACAGCAGTACCCTGAAGGACAACTTGGCTGGTGAGCTGGGCACTGCCGTGGCAGGAATCTCGGGGCGAGGGGTGGGCAAGCATCAGGGCTGGGCCCTTAAAAATCTCTGGATGAGCACAGGTGTCAGAGGGAATGGTGGGCAGGAGGTCTGGACTGCAGAGCAGTGCAGTTTAATTCAGGCCTGTCTAGCATGTGTTTGGCCAGCGGGGCAGGAGGAAGCCCACAGAACAGTCCCTGCTTTAGAGGAACTTGTGTTCTAGCTGAGGAGAGACGTGCATTTAGGAATCAGTTAAATAGCACAGTAAGGCCCAGCATGACTTTAACAGATCAGGATCTCCCAGGAGTGGAGAGAGGGAGGCCTGACTATGGGCTGGGGAGGGCAGGAGCCAGGGAGCTGGAGGTAGCCTGAGATAGATGGGTGGGGGATTCAGTCAGGAGCCGGGAACAGAGAGAGAAAGCATCTCAGGGAAGAGCTGGAGACTGGGTGTGGGGGCTCACATCTGTAATCCCAGCATTCCGGGAGGCTGAGGCAGGAAGATCACCTGAGGTCAGGAGTTTGAGACCAGTCTGACCAACATGGTGAGACCCTCTCCCCGTCTCTACTAAAAATACAAAAATTAGCTGGGCACGCTGGCTTGCACCTGTAGTCCCAGATACTCAGGAAGCTGAGGGAGAATTGCTTGAACCTGGGAGGTGGAGGTTGCAGTGAACCGAGATTGCACCATTGCACTCCAGCCTGGGTGACAGAGCGAGGTTCCATCTCCAAAAAAAAACCAAAAAACCAAAAACCATAAAATAAAAATACAAAAATTAGCCAGAGGCAGTGGTGCACTCCTGTAGTCCCAGCTACTCAGGAGGCTAAGGCATGAGAATCGCTTGAACCCGGGAGGCAGAGGCTGCAGTGAGCTAAGATCGCCACCCCTGCACTCCAGCCTTGGCTTCAGAATGAGATTCCATCTCAAAAAAAAAAAAAAAAAAAAAAAAAAAAAGTGTGCGGTGGCTCACGCCTGTAATCCCAGAACATTGGGAGGTTGAGCTGGGTGGATCACCTGAGGCCAGGAGTTCGAGATCAGCCTGGCCAACATGGTGAAACCCCATCTCTACTAAAGTTACAAAAATTAGCCAGGCGTGGTGGCGGGCACCTGTAACCTCAGCTACCTGAGAGGCTGAGGCAGGAGAATCGCTTGAACCAGGGAGGCAGAGGTTGCAGTGAGCCGAGATCACACCACTGCACTCTGGCCTGGGTAACAGAGCGAGACTCCGTCTCAAAATAAATAAATAAATAAATAAATAAATAAAAATTAAAAAGTTAGATGGGCATGGTGGTGCACACCTGTAGTCCTAGCTACTTGGAAGACTGAGGCAGGCGGATCGCTGTAGCTCAGGAGGGAGAGGTTGCAGTGAGCCACTGTACTCCAGCCTGGGTGACAGAGCGAGATCCTGTCTCTAAATAAATAAATAAATTTATAAATAAATAAATAAATAAAAGAGTATGGATTAGGGTCTGGAGGGAGGAATGTCAGAGCATTAGGGGGACGTGGCAATGTGTCTGGCTGACCCAGGGCCAGTGCAGGGGCAGGCTGGTGTCTTAGTGAGTACAGTGCAAGGGGACTGTGGGAATGTGCGGAGAGGGTGGCTAAGAGGCCTGGATCCCCAAGAGTGATGCTGATGCCCTCTCCTGCCTGGGACGATCCTCCTAGCTGGCTACGCTGAGGACTACACCACAGGAGCCATGATGAATTTTGCCAGCGTCTTTGCTGTCCTCTTTAACGGCTGTACAGGCATCATGGCTGGGGCCAACATGTCAGGTGAGAGTCCCTGCCTGCTGCCTCCTGGGGGTTTGGGGCTGCCACCGTGAGGGACCCAGGGGGACGGTGGGAGGGCTGACCTCGCTCCCTCTGCTCCCCCCTCTCCAGGGGAGCTGAAGGACCCCAGCCGGGCGATCCCTCTGGGCACGATCGTCGCTGTCGCCTACACCTTCTTCGTCTATGTCCTGCTTTTCTTCCTCTCCAGCTTCACCTGTGACAGGTGTCTGGGGAGGGACAGGGGTGGAGTGTCGAACAAGATTGGTGCATCTGGGTCACCAAGGGAAGCACAGGCTGGGGGACTGGGGAGCAGAAACCCAGCTTGTTGGAGTGGAGGGAAAATAGGGGGAGGGTAGCTACCAGCGATTGACAACCTGTAGTCAGCAGCTGCCATGGACCCAGTGCTGTTGTAGGCACTTAGCTTGCAAGTGAGAGTGGCTAGTGACTTTCTACCCAGTTTGCATTTCCACAAATATTTGGCCTTTTGTGCATATACCGTTAGGTATGACAGCCGGGTGCGGTGGCTCACACCTGTAATCCCAGCACTTTGGGAGGCTCAGGCAGGAGGATTGCTGGAGCCCAGGGGTTCCAGACCAGCCTGAGCAACATAGCAAGACCCTCCCCCCAAATACAAAAATTAGCCAGGCGTGATGGCAGATGCTTGTAGTCCTGGCTACTTGGGAGGCTGAGGTGGGAGGATTGCTTGAGTCCAAGAGGTCGAGGCTGCAGTGAGCTATGAGTATAGCACTGCACTTTAGCCTGGGGGTTGGAGTGAGACCTTGTCTCTTAAAAAAAAGAGAAAGGAATGACCACTGAGTGATTAAATCCAAGGCCGCCCAATGAATACCAGGCATATCCCTTTAGCACATTTGATATCTGAGTCTGATCCTTAAGATCAGGGCTGGAGATTTTCCTACCCCATGACACATGATCATCTGTGTCCAACTTTCCCTCCTTCCTAGGACCCTGCTGCAGGAAGACTATGGGTTCTTCCGTGCCATCAGCCTGTGGCCCCCACTGGTGTTGATTGGAATCTATGCCACCGCGCTCTCAGCATCCATGAGCTCGCTCATCGGCGCCTCCCGCATCCTCCATGCCCTGGCCCGGGATGACCTCTTTGGTGGGTTCTCTGCCTCCTTGCTGGCTCGGAGCACGCCCTCCCTTGTCTGTTTGTCCATCACCGTTAGGCCCTGGCTGATGTGTCTGCTATGGATTCTGTTTTTCTAGGAGTGATCTTGGCGCCGGCCAAGGTTGTGTCCCGGGGCGGAAACCCCTGGGCGGCTGTACTGTATTCTTGGGGCCTGGTGCAGGTGAGCCTTCTTCTTCAAGGGGCCCTTTCCCTCACCCCACCAGCTGGCAGGATGGGGGCGCAGTTAGATGCAGGCTGGAAGACAAATGCAAAGGCAGATGTGTATGCACTTGGCGGTGCACTGGCACTCTGCAGCGTTCACTGGCACTTTGTGGGGTTCACCAGCACTTTGCAGGTTGCCCCAGTGCTTTGCAGGGTTCATTGGCACCCTGGGGGGGTTCACTGACACTTTTTGGGGTACATGGGCATTTTGCAGGGTTCACTGACACTTTGTGGGGTATATTAGTATTTTTCAGGGTTCACTGGCACTTTGTGGGGTGCCCCAGCACTTTGGGGGATTCACTGGCACTCTGTGGGATGTACCAACACTTTGTGGGGTTCACTGACACTTTGGAGGTTTGGTGGCACTCTGTGGGGGTGCACTGGCCCTTTCTGGGGTTCATTGACACTGGGGGTACACCGGCACTTTGCAGGGCTCATGGGCACTTTTCAGGGTTCATCGACACTTTGGGGTGCACTGGCCCTTTCTGGGGTTAATTGACATTTTGGGGTGTGCTGGCACTTTGCATGGTTCACTGGTACTTTCCAGGGGTTCACTGACACTTTGGGGGTACACTGGCACTTTCCGGGGTTCATTGACACGGGGGTCACTGGCACTTTTAGGGTTTAATAGCATTTTGGGGGTTGGGTTCATTGACACTTTGGGGGTGCACTGGCGCTTTGCAGGGTTCACTGGCACTTTCTGGGGCTCACTGACACTTTGGGGGTACACTGGCACTCTGGTGTTCACTGGCATTTTGGGGGTACACCGGCACTTTGGATCAATGGCACGCCTCTTGGCCTCTGCCCAGCTGGTGCTCCTGGCCGGGAAGCTGAACACGCTGGCTGCCGTGGTCACTGTCTTCTACCTGGTGGCCTATGCCGCTGTGGACCTGTCCTGCCTGAGCCTGGAGTGGGCCTCAGCCCCCAACTTCCGGTGAGAGACTCAGAGGCCTTTGTCCCCAGAGAGAAAAAGGAAGGAATGGGAAAACGGGGAGGACTGAGGCTCAGGCGTGGGGTTGGGGACAGCAGCCTCGGGTGCGGCCAGCCCTGAGTTTCTGTCTCTCCTCCCCTCCATGCCCTCAGCCCCACCTTCAGCCTGTTCTCCTGGCACACCTGCCTGCTGGGGGTGGCCTCCTGCCTGCTCATGATGTTCCTCATCAGCCCTGGTGCGGCCGGTGGCTCCCTGCTCCTCATGGGTCTCCTGGCTGCCCTGCTCACCGCACGAGGAGGTCCCAGCAGCTGGGGCTATGTCAGCCAGGCCTTGCTTTTCCACCAGGTATCCCCGCGGAGCTGGCGGGGTGGTGGGGAGATGGGAGGTGGTCAAATAACCCCCTCTCTCTTTGGCTGGAGTTGGTGTTCCCGTCCAGGAGGCGCTGAACAGGGCTGTGTATTTGATCCTGCCACTTCCCCATCACCTCACCCATGTACCCAGGTGCGTAAGTATCTGCTCCGGCTGGACGTCCGGAAGGATCATGTGAAGTTCTGGCGGCCCCAGCTGCTGCTCCTGGTGGGGAACCCCCGGGGCGCCCTGCCTCTGCTGCGGTTGGCCAACCAGCTTAAGAAGGGGGGGCTCTACGTGCTGGGCCACGTCACCCTGGGAGACCTTGGTGAGCTGCCCTCCCACTCATTCACTCACTCCCATCCTTCTTTCCCCCTACCTTTTTTTTTTTTTTTGAGATGGAGCTTCGTTCTGTTGCCCAGGCTGGAGTGCAGTGGGATGATCTTGGCTCACTGCAACCTCCACCTCCCAGGTTCAAGTGATTCTCCTGCCTTAGCCTCCTGAGCTGGGATTACAGGCACGCACCACCATGCCCAGCTTGTTTTTGTATTTTTAGTAGAGAAGGGGTTTCACCCTGTTGGCCAAGCTGGTCTCGAACTCCTGACCTCAAATGCTCCACCCACCTCGGCCTCCCAAAGTGCTGGGATTGTAGGCATGAGACACCATGACCAGTCCCCCTCCCCCTGTTTTTTTTGAGACAAGGTCTTGCTCTGTCACCCAGATTGGAGGGCAGTGGTGCCATCATAGTTCACTGCAGCCTCAACCTCTTGGGCTCAAGCAATCCTCCTGCCTTGGCCTCCTGAGTAGCTGGGACTACAGGCGTGAGCCCCTAGGCCTGGCTAATTTGTAGAGATGAGGTCTTTTTATGTTTCCCAGGCTGGTCTGGAACTCCTGGCTCAAGCAACCCTCTCACTTTGGCCTCCCAAAGTGCAGGGATTATAGGCATGAGCCATGACACCAGCCCCTCTTCCCATTTTAATTTTTATTTTTTTATTTTTGAGACAGAGTCTCGCTCTGCTGCCCGGGCTGGAGTGCAGTGGCTGGATCTCAGCTCACTGCAACCTCCGCCTCCCAGGTTTATGCCATTCTCCTGCCTCAGCCTCCCGAGTAGCTGGGACTACAGGCGCCTGCCACCTCGCCCGGCTATTTTTTTGTATTTTTTAGTAGAGATGGGGTTTCACCGTGTTAGCCAGGATGGTCTTGATCTCCTGACCTCGTGATCCGCCCGTCTCGGCCTCCCAAAGTGCTGGGATTACAGGCTTGAGCCACCACGCCCGGCCCCTCTTCCCATTTTATTTCCTTCCCCATGACCCCTCCAAGCAGCCACAGCCCTGCCTTGGCGCATCTGTGATTTGGACTCTAGGAGACATTGAGTTTGGCCAACACTGGCTACCTTCCTTTCCTTATCTTCTCTGTAGACTCCCTCCCCTCGGACCCTGTACAGCCGCAGTATGGGGCATGGCTCAGCCTGGTGGACCGGGCCCAGGTGAAGGCTTTTGTGGATCTAACTCTCTCACCCTCCGTGCGCCAGGGGGCTCAGCATCTGCTGCGAATCTCCGGCCTTGGTGAGCTGCTCCTCCCTGGATGCCCTTGGCCCTCCTCTGTGGCCACTTCACATCTCCGCTCTCCGCCCCTAGAGAGTCAGCCGCAGATTGCAAACTGCAAAAGGACCTTATAGTTGAGAGCAGATAAGACGGTGCTCAAAGATAATAGCCTCAGACAGTGTGTGATAAAGTCTAATAGGAGATGCTAGGGACTGGCAATGCTGTTGCGGTTTTTTTTTTTTCCTTTTTTTTTTTTGAGACGGAGTCTCGCTCTGTCTTGCCCAGGCTGGAGTGCAGTGGTACAATCTTGGCTCACTGCAGCCTCCGCCTTCCAGGTTCAAGTGATTCTCCTGTCTCAGCCTTCCGAGTAGCTGGCTGGGATTACAGGCGTGTGCTACCACGCCTGGCTAATTTTCGTATTTTTAGTAGAGATGGGGGTTTCACCATGTTGCCCAGGCTGCTCTTGAGCTCCTGACCTCAGGTGACCCACCCGCTTTGACCTCCCAAAGTGCTGGGATTACAGGCACCTGGCCTTTCTTTCTTTTTTTTTCTGACCCAAAAATTGGGGCATGGGCACTGAAGAGTGTATTTTTGGGGACAATGGAGCATTATTTGAATCTCCAGCTGCCTCATCAAATCAGGTGGTTTTTAACCACCAGCGTTCAGAGGAAGGCATGCCAGCCACTATGCACTGATATGGCCGGCAAAGGTTTTGCGGAGAGATGGTAATTCAGCCAGGCTTTGAAAGGGGTTGGGATGTAGAAGAAGTAACGTGTCTCCCCCACCCCGCCCTGACCCGAAGCCACAAAGGATGCCAGAGGCTGTGTGGGGCGGACGCTTGTGGATGGAGCAGTGAATTCTCAGCTTTTAGCGCTGAGGCCACCGGGGTTATCTATGCTCAGTCACTGCCTTCTCCCTTAATCCTGGACCAGTACCTGTCACCAAAGTGCATGCTTCCTTCTCTATTCAGAGTCTGGCTGAAGTTCAACAGTGTTGCACATTGCCCAGTTCAGTGTAAATCAGAACCCTGGAAAATACTCAGGAGGGGGCATGACTAGTTTATTTTGCAAGATCAGCTGGAGTTCACACCTGCTGAGATGTGCTGGGGTGTCGCCAAGCATCATTGACCCACAGAGTGTCTGAGAGCCTGGTCTTCACTTTTTGTGCAGAGACCACAATGCTCATGAAAGTTTTCCTGTGGAAGATACCAGGTCGGTGCAAAAGCAATTGCGGTTTTTTTTTTTTTTTGGACAGGGTCTCACTCTGTTGCCCAGGCTGGAGTGCAGTGGCACGATGTTGGCTCACTGCAACCTCTGCCTTCCGGGTTCAAGTGCTTCTCCCATCTCAGCCTCCCAAGTAGCTGAGACTGCAGATACACGCCAGCATGTCTGGCTAATTTTTGTATATTTTTAGTAGAGATGGGGTTTCACCACATTGCCCAGGCTGATGTTAAACGTCCGACCTCAGGTCCGCCTCCGTCTCCCAAAGTGCTGGGGTGCCATTTTAATGGGAAAAAAAAAAACCGCAATTACTTTTGCACCAACCTATTCCAATAAAAGGAAAAGTATTTCCTTTAAATGGTGGATTCTCCTATCATAGAAAATTTGACTTATGGGTTGAGCAATGTTTGCTTCATGAGAAGGGGTCTTGGAAGACGTCTCTGCGTCTCCCTGTAAACTCAACCTGGTTCAAGGGGGCAATTATCCGATTCCACATGGGTTGTTCAAACATTAAGAACCAAGAGCTTGTCAGCAGGGACTTGGAGCATTGTGGTTGGCACATGCCCAGCTCGGTGGCTCAGAGTGTGGCCTCTCATGCTGGGTGGAGGCGGATTGCGTTGACCTACCTGCCCCAGTACCTACCAGCCGTGAGCCTGTGGGCAAGTGACTTCATCGCTTGGTGCTTTGGGTTCCTTATCAGTAAAAAGAGGAGACTAAATAGTACCTACCTCATAGCATTACTTCAAGGTTCAAATAAGTTAAAATACAAAGTGCTTTCTATAGGACACAGCCCCTGGTAAGCGGATACCATGCAATGAACCACCACGATTAGGGTTTTACGGTAAACACTACTAGGGTTAGGGTTTACTGCAGTAAACATACTGGGTAGCCCTGGTTCTTTTTTTTTTTTTTCTTGAGATGGAGTCTTGCTGGAGTCTCACTCTGTTGCCCAGACTGGAGTACAGTGGTGTGATCTCAGCTGACTGCAACCTCCACCTTCCGGTTTCATGCAATTCTCATGTCTCAGCCTCCTGAGTAGCTGAGATTATAGGCACCCACCACAATGCCTGGCTAATTTTTGTATTTTTAGTAGAGACAGCATTTCACCGTATTGGCCAGGCTGGTCTCAAACTCCTGACCTCAGGTGATCTATGTGCCTCAGCTTCCCAAGCTGCTGGGATTACAGGTGTGAGCCACTGCGCCCTGCCTGGTCCATTTTCTCATCTTTCCATAGCAGAGTCTGGGACGCTATTACCCTGGGGATTCAGGTCATCAGCTTGGCTGATCAGGGTGTCTGGTTTGCACAACTGAGTCAAACTCGCATCTCCTACCATGAAACAGATGCCCCGCTAGAAGCCGGGAGTGGACAGCGTCCTACTCTCTCCGCAGAATTGGAGTGCTCATTAGTGGCAAGAATCCTAATGCGAACTTTGCCTGTTTAAGTGGAGGAGATTAGTCACCGAGATAATAAAATAAATGCATGTGAAAGTGTTTAGGAAAAATGAAAAGTCATTATGCAAATGTGCAGAATGTTGCCGTGAGAGCCCGTACACAGTGGGAGTGTCATACCTATGGCTGACACTCATTGCTGTCAGCGTGTGGGAGCGTGGTGTAAACTTAGCCTGTGAGCCTGACTCCTGTCTGTTCCTGCCTTCCCCACTCTGCCCCCAGGTGGCATGAAGCCCAACACGTTGGTCCTGGGTTTCTACGATGACGCCCCACCGCAGGACCATTTCCTGACGGACCCGGCTTTCTCTGAGCCTGCAGACAGTACCAGGGAGGGCAGTTCCCCAGCTCTGAGTACCCTGTTCCCTCCTCCCCGGGCTCCTGGGAGCCCCCGGGCTCTCAGTCCCCAGGACTACGTGGCCACGGTGGCCGATGCCCTCAAGATGAACAAGAATGTGGTGCTGGCCCGGGCCAGTGGGGCCTTGCCCCCTGAGCGGCTGAGCCGGGGGTCTGGGGGCACCTCTCAGCTGCACCACGTGGACGTGTGGCCCCTCAACCTGCTGCGGCCCCGGGGTGGGCCTGGCTACGTGGACGTCTGCGGCCTCTTCCTACTGCAGATGGCAACCATCTTGGGCATGGTGCCCGCTTGGCATAGCGCCCGGCTCCGGATCTTCCTGTGCCTGGGGCCTAGGGAGGCGCCTGGGGCGGCCGAGGGGCGGCTGCGGGCGCTGCTGAGCCAACTGAGGATCCGGGCTGAGGTGCAGGAGGTGGTGTGGGGCGAGGGGGCTGGGGCTGGGGAAACCGAGGCGGAGGAGGAAGGGGACTTTGTGAACAGTGGGCGGGGAGATGTGGAGGCAGAGGCCCTGGCACGCAGCGCCAACGCCCTGGTTCGGGCCCAGCAGGGGCGTGGCACAGGAGGAGGGCCGGGTGGGCCGGAGGGTGGGGATACCGAGGGCCCCACCACAGCCCTCACCTTCCTGTACTTGCCTCGGCCGCCCGCCGATCCCGCCCGCTACCCCCGATATCTGGCGCTACTGGAGACTCTAACCCGAGACCTGGGCCCCACGCTGCTGGTTCATGGGGTCACCCCAGTCACCTGCACTGATCTCTGATGCCCCTGCCTCCAGGGCTGGGTAGAGAGGGCCCAGGCAGGTGGCCCATCCCGATCCTGAGGAAGAGGAGGAGGAAGAGGAGGAGGAAGAGGAGGAGGAGGAGGAGGAGGAGGAAAGCACTGTGTCCCGTGGCCCTGCCCTTGGGACGTGGAGCCCACGGGAGGTCTGAAGGGGATCATGCCACCTCCTTTGGCAGAGGGACTCCAGCACACTAACTCTGGGCGCCTGTCCCCACCGTGCAGGGGAGGGAGTCCGCAGCCTCCCTTCACTGGTGCCTTGATGCTAGGGGCCAGGCCTCCGTGACTCTGGGCTACCTCAGTTTCCCCATTTTGGCCAGACTCACCGGCCCACTGGGGTGGTGATGTTTTCGTTCTGTTTTATTTTTCTAACTCTGCTGACCATGAATAAAAGACCAAAACACTACAGGCTGGCTGAGCAGTGCTGGTGGGTAGCTGAGAGGGAGCGGGTGGGAAGGGAGAGCTCTGCAGAGGGGTGGAGATCGGAGTCTTCAGTCTCCCGCAGTGAGGCTGCCACGTGCAGGGCTGGGGCGCGGGGCCTGGACGCATCCGTGGACTTGGAGGCTGGCCCGGGCCTGCACCTCCCATCCCCAGCTGCCCGCAGCCCCCAGTGACTTGGGCTCCCCGGGAGAGCCCTCCCCTCTCGGCAGGAGGGGGCCGACTCGGGGAGAAATGGCAGTTTAGGGCCTAGGGGGCCACGTGACCCTCCCCCAGGAATGTGGTGACGTCATCGGGGGCGTGGTCGTCCCCAAAATTAGGGAGGAAGAGCTAAAAAAAAAGACAGAAAAAGTTTTCTTTTCTGGAGTCCCAAACGAGGTGCGGGACGGAAGAGGGGTTGAAGGCCAGAGGTCCGGGGCTTCAAGACCGCTGTCTGGAGTACCCCTGTTCCAGGCCATGTCGGGGCCCACCTGGCTGCCCCCGAAGCAGCCGGAGCCCGCCAGAGCCCCTCAGGGGAGGGCGATCCCACGAGGCACCCCGGGGCCTCCACCGGCCCATGGAGCAGGTAAGGCAGCCCTTGTGAGACAGAAGAGCTACCCGGCTGTGGCGCTCACCTCTGTCCTCCAGCTCCAGCCTCCCGCCCTGCCTGCTTCCTCTTACCCCTTCCCCAAGCCGGGGGGAACAGCCGCCTGCGCTCTCTTGGGACCCTAGATTTGGGGGAGGAGGTAAGGAGGAGCAAAGAGGGCAGCTCCCCAAATGCACACCCCTCCTGTCCTCCGCCACCCCACCTTTGATCTCTCTTCCCTCAACCCAGCACTCCAGCCCCACCCCAGGGTCAATTTTTGCCCCCTCCCATCTGAGCAGTGTTACCAGGCCCCAGGGGGACCGGAGGATCGGGGGCCGGCCTGGGTGGGGTCCCACGGAGTACTCCAGCGCACGCAGGTGAGAACTGGGATTGCGGGGTGGGATGTGCGGCGTCCCTAGAACCGAGTCTGGGGGACCCAGGACAGGAGAAGGCCTATGGTGATTTGCATTCTTCCCTGCTCTGGCTTCATCCTCAGGGGCTCCCTGCAGACAGGGGGGGCCTTCGCCCCGGAAGCCTGGATGCCGAGATAGACTTGTTGAGCAGCACGCTGGCCGAGCTGAATGGGGGTCGGGGTCATGTGCCACGGCGACCAGAGCGACAGGTGACTCTGCCCCTCCTCCCCATCGGCACCCTGCCCCCTTCTCTGGACTCTCAGACCCAGCCCGACCCCCCGATGTATGTGATGTGCACCTCAGCATGGAGGAAGCACGGCTGCAAGTACCAACATGTCAGCCACTTGAGGACGGGACCTTGCCAAATGCAAAAGCCTGTGCTTCCCCACACCCAGGGTCATTTCCACAAATGTGGGTCCTGGAGTGGGGGCCTTGCTTACGGCTTCTGGCCTGCGTTTCTCCTTAGGCATACGAGCCCCTGCCACCTCCTGTCTACCGCACGGGCTCCCTGAAGCCGAACCCAGCCTCGCCGCTCCCAGCGTCTCCCTATGGGGGCCCCACTCCAGCCTCCTATGCTACTGCCAGCACCCCAGCTGGTCCAGCCTTCCCCGTACAAGTGAAGGTGGCACAGCCAGTGAGGGGCTGTGGCCCACCCAGGCGGGGAGCCTCTCAGGCCTCTGGGCCCCTCCCGGGTCCCCACTTTCCTCTCCCAGGCCGAGGTGAAGTCTGGGGGCCTGGCTATAGAAGCCAGAGAGAGCCAGGGCCAGGGGCCAAAGAGGAAGCTGCTGGGGTCTCTGGCCCTGCAGGAGGAGGAAGAGGAGGCGAGCACGGGCCCCAGGTAAGCCCTGGGGAACTGGGATTTCAGGTCCTACAGGCAATGAATGGGACACTGATTGGGTGGGATGGCTGGTGGTGTTTTAGGGGGCTGGTTTTTTTTTTGAGACAGAGTTTTGCTCTTGTTTGCCCAGGCTGGGGTGCAGTGGTGCCATCTTGGCTCACTGCAACCTCTGGCTCCCGGGTTCAAGTGATTCTCCTGCCTCAGCTTCCCGAGTAGCTGGGATTACAGGCATGCACCGCCACGCTCGGCTAATTTTTGTATTTTTAGTAGAGATGGGGTGAGCCACCACGCCTGGCTAAGGGGCTGGTTTTGGAGCAGAGTCAGAGGTCTGGGATGTGGAACAGGTAAGGGCAGGGCCGTGGTATGGGGGAGCAGGATAGAACTGCTCACTGGGGCCAGGTACAGTGGCTCACACCTGTAATCCCAGCACTTTGGGAGGCTGAGGCGGGTGGATCAGCTGAGGTCGCGAGTTTGAGACCAGCCTGACAAACATGGAGAAACCTCGTCTCTACTAAAAATACAAAATTAGCCAGGCATGGTGGGGCGTGCCTGTAATCCCAGCTACTCGGGAGGTTGAGGCAGGAAGATCGCTTGAACCTGGGAGGTGGAGGTTGCGGTGAGCCGAGATTGCACCATGGCACTCCAGCCTGGGCAACAAGAGCAAAACTCCGTTTCAAAAAAAAAAAAAAAAAGAACTGCCCACGGGCCCCTGGGCTGAGATGTTCTCAGATGAGCTTTCTAGCTGGAATTGCCTGGCCACCTTCAGGGACATTACATCAGTCCCCAGTCTTTTTGGCACCAGGGACCAGTTTTGGGGAAGACAATTTTTCCATGGACTGGGGAGGGCGATGGGAGGGGGATAGTTTCGGGATGATTCAAGCACATTACATTCATTGTGCACTTTATTTCTGTTATAATAATAGAACATAAAATATATATAATTGTTTCGTTATATATTACAATGTAATATATAACAATGTAATATATAACAACGTAACATATAACGAAACAATTATACAACTCATCATCATGTAGGATCAGTGGGAGCCCTGAACTTGTTTTCCTGCAACTAGACGGTCCCATCTGGGGGTGATGGGAGACAGTGACAGATCATCAGGCATTAGATTCTCATAAGGAGCTCACAAGCTACATCCCTCGAACGCACAGTTCACAATAGCGTTCACACTCTTATGAGAGTCTAATGCCCTGCTGATCTGAGAGGAGGCGGAGCTGAGGTGATAATGCAAGTGATGGGGAGTGGCTGTAAATACAGATGAAGCTTTGCCCATTGCTCACCTCCTGCTGTGCAGCCCAGTTCCTAACAGGCCATGGCCTGGGGGTTGAGGACCCTGGTATTACAGCATCAGGAACTAGAGTAGGACCGAGCCCCTGATTCCCACCTTCCAGGTGCACCTGAGCCAGCCTCCAGAGGATGAGCTGGACAGGCTGACGAAGAAGCTGGTGCACGACATGAACCACCCGCCCAGCGGAGAGTACTTCGGTGAGCTGAGGCTGTGGAGCGGGTGGGGCGTGGGAAGGGAGGCTGGGAGACAGAGGCGACAGTGGCTTCCTGGGTCTGTGAAGACTGATGCTGTTTCTCCCTATCCTCAGGCCAGTGTGGTGGCTGCGGAGAAGATGTGGTCGGGGACGGGGCTGGGGTTGTGGCCCTCGATCGCGTCTTTCATGTGGGCTGCTTTGTGTGTTCTACATGCCGGGCCCAGCTTCGGGGCCAGCATTTCTATGCCGTGGAGAGGAGGGCGTATTGCGAGGGCTGCTACGTGGTGAGTGGCTGGGGCTGTGGGGAGGGAGTCAGCGACTGGATGCAGGGAGCTTCCATCCAAGGTGGGAACTAGAGCATCCAAGCCCAAAGGAGGAACGGTGCTAAAAGCCAGGTGACTGAAAGTGATGTACAAACAGAGAGGAATTCTGCAAGTATCAAGCAAGTAGCTTAACACTGGTGGCTGGAGGGAAGGATGCAGCTCTTACAAGTGTGGAGCGTCTTACAGTTAAAGAGAATGTGTTAGATTCCCACGACACCCCTGTGAGGCAGGTATTACTACTGATTCCTGTTCCTCTTTTTCTTTCTTTCTTTTTTTAATTTGAGACAGAGTCTCGCTCTGTTGCCCAGGCTGGCACAGCGGCACGATCTCTGCTCACTGCAACCTCAGCCTCCCCTGGTTCAAGCGATTCTCATGCCTCAGCCTCCCGAGTAGTTGGGATTACAGGTGCCCACCACCACATCCAGCTAATTTTTGTATTTTTAGTAGAGACAGGGTTTTACCATGTTGGCCAGGCTGTTCTTAAACTCCTGGCCTCAAGCAGTCCGCCCACTCTGTCCTCCCAAAGTGCTGGCATTACAGGCGTGAGCCACTGCACCCAGCCTGATGCCTGTTTTTCTCATAGTGGTTAAATACTGTGTGTAGTGCTGGGACCTGAACTCAGATCTGGTCAAGTCTGCCTTTCACCGAATTACATGCAGGGGGCTGCAGAAATTAGATGGCTGGGTTGCTGGGGTGCCTGTTGTGCTGCCATGGCTCCCGCCTGCTCCCAGACCTTCCTGCCTTCCTTCCCACAGGCCACCCTGGAGAAATGTGCCACATGCTCCCAGCCCATCCTGGACCGGATCCTGCGGGCTATGGGGAAAGCCTACCACCCTGGCTGCTTCACCTGCGTGGTGTGTCACCGTGGCCTCGACGGCATCCCCTTCACGGTGGATGCTACGAGCCAGATCCACTGCATTGAGGACTTTCACAGGTCAGGCCCAGGCTCCACCTCGTCTCACAATGTCTGACCTTTCCTGTCTCTTTCATCTCTTCATGCCCCAGGACTGTCTCTTCCTGTTTCCCACCCCTGGCCCTCCTTCATTCTTTGTTATTGTTATTTTTTAGAGACAAGAGTTTCACTCTGTTGCCCAGGCTGGAGTGCAATGGCAAATGATCATAGCTCACTGCAGCCTCCACCTCCTGGGCTCAAGTGATCCTCCCACCTCAGCCTCCTGAGTATCTGGGACTACAGGTGCACACGCCACCATGCCTGGCTAGTTTTCTTCGTTTTTTGTTAGTTTTTTTTTTTTTTTTTTTGAGATGAATTCTCACTCTGTCACCCAAGCTGGAATGCAGTGGCAGGATCTCAGCTCACTGCAACCTCTACCTCCTGGGTTCAAGTGATTCACCTGCCTCAGCCTCCTGAGTAGCTGGGATTACAGGCGTGTGCCACCACGCCTTGCTAATTTTTTTTTTTTTTTGTATTTTTTGTAGAGACAGGGTTTCATCATGTTGGCCAAGCTGGTCTCAAACTCCTGAGCTCAAGCGATCCACCTGCCTCGGCCACCCACAGTGCAGGGATTGCAGGCGTGAGCCAGTCATCTTCTGTTTTTTATTAAAGACATGGTCTTGCTGTGTTGCCTAGGCTGGTCTTGAACGCCTGGCATCAAGTAATCCTCCTGCCTTGGCCTCCCAAAGTGGGGGCACTACAGGCTAGAGCCACTGCACCTAGCCTCTCTCATTCTCTTTGACATCATCCCTTCCCCAAGACCTAAGGTCATACCTCTGGCCTCCCTGAATCCCTCCTATGCCCCACCTTCTCTGGGTTCCATTGTTGGTGCCCTGCAACCCCAAGGCTTGATGGCCTTCTTGGTTCTCTTCCCCCGCAGGAAGTTTGCCCCAAGATGCTCAGTGTGCGGTGGGGCCATAATGCCTGAGCCAGGTCAGGAGGAGACTGTGAGAATTGTTGCTCTGGATCGAAGTTTTCACATTGGCTGTTACAAGTGTGAGGTCAGGGGCCCCCAGCACGTGCAAGGGGCTGGCAGTGTCTGCGGTGCTGGGTAGAGCACGAGACGGGGAACACAGAGATCTGGGGCTGATGGAAATCTGTTGCTTCTTTCTTTCTTTCTTTTTTTTTTTTTGAGATGGAGTCTCGATCTGTGGCCCAGGCTGGAGTGCAGTGACACGATCTTGGCTCACTGCAACCTCCACCTCCCGGGTTCAGGCGAGTCTCCTGCCTCAGCCTCCTGAGTAGCTGGGATGACAGGTGCTGGCCACCAGGCCTGGCTGATTTTTGTATTAGTAGAGACAGGGTTTCACCATATTGGCCAGGCTGGTCTCGAACTCCTGACCTTGTGATCCGCCCGCCTCAGCTTCTCAAAGTGCTGGGATTACAGGCGTGAGCCACCGCACCCGGCCAATTGTTGCTTCTTTTTCAACAGGAGTGTGGGCTGCTGCTCTCCTCTGAGGGCGAGTGTCAGGGCTGCTACCCGCTGGATGGGCACATCTTATGCAAGGCCTGCAGCGCCTGGCGCATCCAGGAGCTCTCAGCCACCGTCACCACTGACTGCTGAGTCTTCCTAGAAGTACCTGCTGGGTTCTCAGTTCCAGTTCCCATCCTTCGATTGATCACCCTCCCTGACATCCACCTGTATGACTTCATCACCAAATGCTGTCTCCTCTTTCTCCAATCAAGAAATAATAATCCCTCGAGTTTACAAAACACTTCCAAGTCTGCTGTCTTATCTGATTCTCCCAGTAGCCCATTACAAGCCCAGTTGTTGTTACTACCTGCATTTTTTTTCTTTTTTTTTGAGACGGAGTCTGGCTCTGTCACCTAGGCTGGAGTGCAGTGATGCCATCTCAGCTCACTGCAACCTCCGCCTCCCGGGTTCAAGTGATTCTCTTGCCTCAGCTTCTCGAGTAGCGGGGTTTACAGGCGCCTGCCACCATGCCTGGCTAATTATTTGTTTATTTTTTTGAGATGGAGTCTTGCTCTATCACCCAGGCTGGAGTACAGTGGTGCAATCTCGGCTCACTGGAAGCTCCGCCTCCCGAGTTCACACCATTCTCCTGCCTCAGCCTCCCGGGTAGCTGGGACTATAGGCACCCACCACCATGCCCAGCTAATTTTTTGTATTTTTAGTAGAGACAGGATTTCACTGTGTTAGCTAGGATGGTCTTGATCTCCTGACCTCGTGATCCACCCACCTCAGCCTCCCAAAGTGCTGGGATTACAGGTGTGAGCCACCGCGCCCAGCCAATTTTTGTATTTTTGGTAGAGATGGAGTTTCACCACGTTGGTCAGGCTGGTCTCAAACTCCTGACCTCAAGTGATCTGCCCGCTTCGGCCTCCCAAAGTGTTGGGATTACAGGCGTGAGCCACCGCGCCCGGCCACTGTCTGCATTTTTACATGTGAGGATGCCAGAGGAGAGTGACTCCCCCAGATTGCATGGTTCTTAAATGGTGGAACCTGGGTCTTTTTGGCTCAGGTCCAGTTTTTTTTGACAACTCTTGTAATCTGTCACTACCCACCTCTCAGTGCTGGGAGCAAGCATGCCTTAGGGAGGAGGCAAGATTTCCTATATGTATCTATTTTGAGACAGGGTCTCACTCTGTTCCCCAGGCTAGAGTGCAGTGGTGAAATTCAAGGCAGCCCTGAACTCCTAGGCTCAAACAGTCCTCCTAGCTTAGCCTCCCCAGTAGCTAGGACCACAGGGGCATCCTATCAAGCCCAGTTATTATTTTTTTGTGCGTAGATGGGATCTTGCTATGTTGCCCAGGCTAGTCCTGAACTCTTGGGCTCAAGTCCTCCCTCCTCAACCTTCCCAAGTGCTGGGATCACAGGTGTGAGCCACTGTGCCTGGCCCTAAATATTCTGTAAAGGGGTCTTGCTATGTTGCCCACGCAGGTCTTCAACTCCTGGGCTCAAGTGATCCTCCCACCTCGGCCTCCCAAAGCGCTGGGACTGCAGGCGTGAGTCACCTCAGCTGGCCTTCCTATTAGGTCTCACACTCAATTCTGAGAGGGGCCTTGGTGTTACTCCCGGGCGTGGCAGTCCACCGAATGTGGGCGGTCCATACTCTGTTTCGGGCCTTAACTTACAGCCTATATCATCCAAGTACTGAGTGGGGTTAAAACTGAGATCTACCAATTTTCCTTAAAGATGGGGCGTTTTTGTCGAGGAAGATCAGGAATGGCGGACTTTGCATTTAGTGCGCACTGTGGCACCCACTTTTGGCTGGATATTTGGAGCAGAAAATGGTGGGAGACGATGCTTTAAAATGGTTGCTTCCATCTTCCATCCCCTAAACGCGCTTCCCAAGTCCACTTCCTGCCCGAGGAGAGGACGAAACCCCCCCGGTGAGGTCAGGAGGCCCGTAGGGGGAACACGGCTGGATGAGAACTGGCTCAGACCCCCCTACACATCCGGGGTCGCGCGATCCTCGACTTCGGCCCTCGGAAGCTCTCCCTTCGCGCCCAGAGAGCGCCTTCGTCCCCCGAGGCCGCGCTTGGCCCAGCCGAGTTCCCGTAGTTCCTAAAACTCTAGCCATTCTCGTCTCGAAAAACCGCGCGAGACTTGCGAGAACCCCCGCCCCTTTCCCGTCACGCCCTGCTTTCCCCGCCCATCGCGCTCGGTTCGTTAGTTCCAGTTCGGGCCGCGAGGGGGGAGCTTTGTGCCTCGGAGGCGTGGGTGACGCAGGCGCAACGCGGGCCGCGCTCGCTACCGCCCATCCTTGGTTGTCCCACTTTTGTTCCCCTCTCTTTGGCCCTGTAACCAAGAGCTCCGTCTTCGTCTTGCCCTCCTCGTCGTCCTCGTCGCGCGCCCGCGGCCCAGGTCGCCCTGAAATCCAGCCCGTCCGAGCGCGAGTCCAACGGCCTCGGCCGCTCCCAGGTGGGGGAGGGGAGGAGCCTGGGGGGCCCCGCTGGGGCGGGAGAGGAACCGGGGGCCACGGGGGCGTGCTGGGAGACCCTCGGGGCGAGTGGAAGCGTTGGAGCCGCGTCCTGAGGCCCAGGATGGTGGGGGCCGCGGAGGGCTGGCCTTGGCGGGAGGGAAGCGGGCGAGGTGCCCGCGAGGGACGATCTCTTCCTCCGCTTGTCCTTTTGCACCACCCTGACCGCCCCTCCCCGATCCCTAGGCCCCCTCAGACCGCGCCATGGGTGACAGTGATGACGAGTACGATCGAAGGCGCAGAGACAAGTTCAGAAGAGAGCGCAGCGACTACGACCGTTCCCGCGAGAGAGATGAAAGACGTCGAGGGGACGATTGGAATGACAGGTGAGCCGTTTTTAACTTCTTCTTGTTCCCATTTAATGCTGTTTCACGCCACCCGCGTCGCTTTTCTTTTTCCCCCTTGTAATTTTTGTGAGGGCGAACCCTATGAAATGGCTCATTGGATCGTTTGCTGTTGTTCAGCCTATTTGTTGTTGGCCAAGTAACTAGCTGTGTGGCTTGGTTTTTGAAATTCTCTGCAGATCAGAGCAATAGAGCTAAGAGTTTGAGAATGAAGAAGCACTGTTTATACATGCACGAAAAACGTGCTTTTTTGCTTTCTTTTTGTTTTGTTATGGAGATGGGGTCTCGTTCTGCCCTGGCTGGAGTGCATTGGTGCAGTCATAGCAGCTTCCACCTCCTGGGCTCAACCGATCCTCCTGCCTCAGCCTCCTGAGAATTTGGGAGTACAGGGGGAGGCCATCACGCCTGGCTAACTTTTAAAAATTATTATTATTATTTCGAGACAGAGTCTCGCTCTGTCGGCTAGCCTGGAGTGCCGTGGCGCAGTCTTGGTTCACTGCAGCCTCCGCCTCTGGGGTTCAAGTAATTCTCCTGCCTCAGCCTCCCTAGTAGCTGGGATTGCAGGCACCCGCCACTACACCTGGCTAATTTTTGTATTTTTAGTAGAGATAGGGTTTCACCATGTTGGCCAGGCTGGTTTGGAACTCCTGACTTCAGGTGATTCACCCAGCTTAGCCTCCCAAAGTGCTGGGATTACAGGCATGAGCCACAGTTCCTGGTCTAAAATTATTTTTTGTAGAGACAGAGTCTTGCTCTGTTGCCCAGGTTGTAAATTTTATTTTAGGAAGATTGCTTCAGAAAAATAATAATATAGAGTTGATCTGACTGGAGAGGTTGTCAGACTATTTCCCTGACAATATATGTTTAGGTTTTTTGTCACTGTTTTGCCTAAAATCTCGGAGTTTATTGGGTGGTGCTGATTGGATTGATTGATTATAAGATGTGGTTATTGACCTTAGGGTGTTACAGTGTGGGCTTGGCCTGGGGGTTCAGAATGGCCATGGATGTATTCTGTAAATGAGTATACATAGCGGAAGTTATAAAGAGGATAAGCATTAAGGGAACAGATCTCTAAAGGAGGGGAGCGGTGCTGGAGGTGGTGTGTCAGGGACCCACTGGAAAGTGACACTTAGCTAGACTTAGAAAGATAAGTGGGAATTCCCCAGACACGAGTGACACGAACAGCTTGGAGTTGTGGACATAATGCATGCTTTTAGCATATTCTAGTTTGGTTAGAGTCCTGTTTCTCAGAATGTCCGCAGACCATAGGGAGTCTCCGAGGCCAAAATTATTTTTTGTGGTAATGTTTACATATTATTGCCATTTCCACTGATGGTGCCATAGCAGTGGTGGGTAAAACTGCTGATGCTTTAGCAAACATCAAGGCAGTGACAGCAAAGAGTTTAAAAAAAAAAAAAAGAAAAAGCCAGCTGGGCGCGGTGGCTTATACCTGTAATCCCAGTACTTTGGGAGGCCAAGACAGGCAGATCATGAGGTCAAGAGATCGAGACCATCCTGGCCAACATTGTGAAACCCCATCTCTACTAAAAATAGAAAAAGTTAGCCAGGTGCCGTGGTATGCGCATGTAGTCCCAGCTACTCGGGAGGCTGAGGCAGGAGAATCACTTGAACCTGGGAGGCAGAGGTTGCAGTGAGCCGAGATCGTACCACTGCACTCCAGCCTGGCGACAGAGCAAGACTACGTCTCAAAAAGAAAAAAAAAATGCCAGTTCTATCAATGGTTCTTGATGAAAGAGTAAAACATTTAATTTGATTAAATTGGACTCTTGACTGTACGTCTTTGTTTTTGACATAAAATCTCTCTCTGTTGCCCAGGCTGGAGTGCAGTGGTGCAATCTCAGCTCACTGCAGCCTCCACCTCCCGGGTTCAGGCGCTTCTCCTGCCTCAGCCTCTCGAGTAGCTGGGACTCCTGACCTCAAGTGCTTCGGCCTCTCAAAGTGCTAGGATTACAGGCCTGCATTAGTTTTCTTGAGCAAGAGTATGCATGTGATTGAGTGAGCTGAACTAACAGCTTTTTTCCATGGGACATTATTTTTACTTGAATGAATGACAAACAGTGATTGTTCATACTTGGGTATTTGGCAGACATCTTGAAAATGAACTGAGAACCTGTTACTTCAGTGTAAGCTGTCAGTATTTGTTGCCAGTGATGAAGTAGCACTTTCCAGTGAAAATTAAAATTTTGGGCCGACGCAGTGGCTCATGCCTGTAATACCAACACTTTGGGAGGAGAAGGTGGGTGGATTGCTTGAGCCCAGGAATTTGAGAACAACCTGGGCAATGTGGTGAAATCTGTCGGTACAAAAAAATACAAAAATTAGCTGGGGGTGGTGGCACATGCCTGTAGTCCCAGCTACTCAGGAGGCTGAGGCGGGAGGATGGCTTGAGCCTGGGAGGTCGAGGTGGGAGTGAGCCTTGATTGCACCACTGCACTCCAGCTTGGGCAACAGAGAAATACCTTGTCTTAAAAAAAAAAAAGGAAATTAAAATTTTGGAAAACTTCTATCTACTAATGTGAGCTTGACAGCTTCCCATTAAGTAAAGACTTTTTTGGTGAGATAGGCAGTGATGCTGATGCATACATTTTGATATTGTGTGAGACATATCAAAGTCCATTCAAAGGGCAAGATAGAAGAGCGCATTTTAATGTAGCAGAGAAAGAAATATTCACTGACACTATTTCAGATTGAAGGTTCTAACTAGCCTGTGAGAAACTACTTCCGTCTTGGAC
Organism: Theropithecus gelada; assembly: GCF_003255815.1. Lineage (NCBI taxonomy): Eukaryota > Metazoa > Chordata > Mammalia > Primates > Cercopithecidae > Theropithecus > Theropithecus gelada. The sequence continues at coordinate 12,389,896 of NC_037670.1, read as the reverse complement.
AAGGTAGCATAAAGAAAAGATAAAAAAGAACCTATTTCTTGTTGAATTTTGCGTAGTATCCAAAATGAATGTCTACAGTTAATCTGAAAAGGCTTTTTCAACTCCTTATTAGTGTGAGGCCTGATTATCTGTTTTTTTTTTTTTTTTTTAAACGGGGTGTTACTCTGTTGCCCAGGTTGGAGTGCAGTGGCACAATCATGGCCATGGGTCACTGCAGCCTTGACTTCCCCAGGCTCAGGTGATCCTCCCATCTCAGCCTCCTGATTAGTTGGGACTACAAATGTATGCCACCACACCCAGCTAATTTTTTTTCTTTCTTTCTTTTTTTTTTTTTTGAGATGGAGTCTCACTCTGTTGCCCAGGCTGGAGTATAGTGGCATGATCTGGGCTCACTGCAACCTCTGCCTCCTGGGTTCAAGCGATTCTCCCGCCTCAGCCTCCCAAGTAGTTGGGATTACAGGTGTCTGCCACCACCCCTGGCTAATTTTTGTGTATTTAGCAGAGACAGTGTTTTTCCATGTTGGCCAGACTGGTCTCAAACTTCTGACCTCAAGTGATCTGCCCGCCTTGGCCTCCCAGAGTGCTGGGATTACAGGCGTGAGCCACCACTTCTAGCCAGCCAGCTAATTTCTGTATTTTTACTAGAAAGGTGGTTTCACCATGTTGCCCCAGCCTGGTCTTGAACTCCTGGGCTCAGGCAATCCACCTGCTTTGGCCTTCCAAAGTGCTAGCATTCATTACAGATGTGAGCCATCATGCCCGGCCTGCCTCATTTTTCAAATAGAACAGAATATCTCAACAGATTTCAGTGTAGAAGCTATCCTCTACAAAGCCAGAACTTGGAGAGATTGGTGACAATGTAAAAACAACGCCACTTTTTTTCACCAGAATTTTTCTGGAAAAATAATCACTTTTCATAGAAACATGTGATCTATTTCATCTTACTGTGTAATTTAAAAATGAAGGTTTTGGAATGTTTTGTTTTAATTTTGAATATAGTAAGTATTGATAGATGTAACCCACATAAGCAGAAACTCTTTGATGTCCTCAGTCATTTTTAAGAGTATGAAGGGGCTGAGGCAGGAGAATTGCTTGAGCCCAGGAGGCGGAGGCTGTAGTGAGCCGAGAGTGAGATTGCGCTACTGCACTCCAGCCTGAGCAACAGAGTGAGACTGTCTCCAAAAAAAAAAAAAAAAAAAGAAGAAGAAGAAGAAGATGAGGATGGGGGAGGCTGGGTGACTGGTTGGGAGGTTGGTGACTGGTGGGGAGGCTGGTCGAGAGGCTGGAGTGACAGCCAGGAGCCCAAGTTAAAACAACAGTGTTGCTTACTGGCATTGAAGTAAGGGTGTGATGTGATGAGACTTGTGTTTGAGGAAGGTCCGCCTGCCAGTGGGGAGACAGAAGCGAGAGACCAGAAGCAGGTGGGCAGCCAGGGCTGCAGGAGCCACACTGGACAAGGACAAGGACTAGGACAGGTTGTGTGGGGATGGCAGAGTGTGGGACAGCTTTGATAGGCTTTGAGGCAGAGGATTAGCAGGAGCAGTAATTAGCGGTGAGGGTAGTGAATGACAGCTGGGGAGAGATGCTGTTCCGTTACAGCAGAGTGGGGAGTAAGGGGAGGAAAAGACATTTGGGCCCATAATGGTGGGATGAATAGGATTGATTGTGTTTTTTTTTGTTTTTTGGGACGGAGTCTTGCCCTGTTGCTCAGGCTGGAGTGCAGTGGTGTGATCTCGGCTCACTGCAAGCTCCGCCTCCCAGGTTCACGCCATTCTCCTGCCTCAGCCTCCTGAATAGATGGGACTAAGGGTGCCTGCCACCACAACCGGCTAATTTTTTTTGTATTTTTAGTAGAGACGGGGTTTCACCGTGTTAGCCAGGATGGTCTCAATCTCCTGACCTCGTGATCCACCTGTCTCAGCCTCCCAAAATGCTGGGATTACAGGCGTGAGCCACCGTCCCCAGCCAAATAGGCTTGATTCTGACAGGTTGAATTTGAGGGGGTGATGGACTTCTAGTGGGGGATGATTTTAAGAAAGTTCTTTTTATTTTTAGAGACAGGGTCTCCCTCTGTCACCCGGGCTGAATGCACTGGTGCAATCGAAGCCTGCCGCAGCCCCGACCTGCTGCCCGTGAGCGGGCCTGTAGCAGGGGTGATTCATGTGGGTCTGGAGCTCAGGCGGAAGGCCAGGCTGAGAGAGCAGTTGGAGAACCATCAGTTCTTGGGTATTGGCTGAACTCACGGAGTTAGACAAGAATCTTTGTTTTGGCCGGGCGCGGTGGCTCACGCCTGTAATCCCAGCACTTTGGGAGGCCGAGGCGGGCGGATCACGAGGTCAGGAGATCGAGACCATCCTGGCTAACATGGTGAAACCCCGTCTCTACTAAAAATGCAAAAAATTAGCCGGGCGAGGCGGCGGGCGCCTGTAGTCCCAGCTACTCGGGAGGCTGAGGCAGGAGAATGGCGTGAACCCGGGAGGCGGAGCTTGCAGTGAGCCGAGATCGCGCCACTGCACTCCAGCCTGGGCGACTAAGCGAGACTCTGTCTCACAAAAAAAAAAAAAAAAGAATCTTTGTTTTGTTTTGTTTTGAGACAGGGTCTCTATTGCCAAGGCTGGAGTGCAGTGGCTTGCCCCGACTAGAGAAAAATCTTTTTCTGTTAGGAGTGAAGTTTTATCATTGTAGGCTTTTTAGTCTGGTATCAGGGTGTAAGAAGGGCCTGTTTAAAGAGCGTGGCTGTGGCATATCCAGCTGCATCTTTAATTATTGTTACCTTTTTAAAAAATAAAATTTTTTTTTTTTTTTTTTTTTAGACTTGCTCTGTCGCCCAGGCTGGAGTGCAGTGGCCGGATCTCAGCTCACTGCAAGCTCCGCCTCCCGGGTTTAGCCATTCTCCTGCCTCAGCCTCCCAAGTAGCTGGGACTACAGGTGCCCACCACCTTACCCGGCTAGTTTTTTGTATTTTTTAGTAGAGACGGGGTTTCACCGTGTTAGCCAGGATGGTCTCGATCTCCTGACCTCGTGATCCGCCCGTCTCGGCCTCCCAGAGTGCTGGGATTACAGGCTTGCGCCACCGCGCCCGGCCTAAAAAATGTTTTATAGGGATGGGGTCTCACTATTGCCCAGGTTGGTCTTGAACTGGCCTCAAGTGATCTGCCTCGGCCTCTCAAAGTGCTTGGATTACAGGCATGAGCCACCATGCCCGACCTTTAATCTTTGTTACTTGTTCGTACCTCCAGAGAGTGGGACCGTGGCCGTGAGCGCCGTAGTCGGGGTGAATATCGGGACTATGACCGGAATCGGCGAGAGCGCTTCTCGCCACCTCGCCATGAACTCAGCCCGCCACAGAAGCGCATGAGGCGAGACTGGTGAGATGGAGCGGTTTCCCTCTTCTCCCCTTCGCCTCAGTTCCACTTGGGCCTCCCCTTTCTCCCCTCACCTGTGCCTAAATCTTTGTCATTTCCTTTTCTCAACTTCCCATCACCCATTGTTTCTTTGTCCCTTGAAACCCTTGTCTGGGAGACCATGCTGTGTGTACCCCTGTCTGTCTGTCCTCCTTCATGCTCTGGGGAGGTGACTCCCTTCTCTGCCTTACTTTTGTGTCCCCCACCCTCAGGGATGAGCACAGCTCTGACCCATACCACAGTGGCTATGAGATGCCCTATGCTGGGGGGGGTGGGGGCCCAACTTATGGCCCCCCTCAGCCCTGGGGCCACCCCGACGTCCACATCATGCAGCACCATGTCCTGCCTATCCAGGCCAGGTAAGGGCCGGGCTTTTCGGGAGAAGGGGGTTGGTAGGCCTGGGGGATGGATGGGGTTGCTGAAGGCCATGGCTGAAGCCAGGGAGTGGGTCAGGCCCACAGAGACATGTCCCTGGGATGGGGGTAGTAGCTGTTGGGGTTTGGGGTGATGTCCATGGTGGGCAAAGAAGGGGGGCACCTGGCTACTTTGGCCCCTGTAACCTCCAACCCTTCCCCAACAACCAAGCCTTTCTGACTGGGGTCCCCTCCAGGCTGGGCAGCATCGCAGAGATCGACCTGGGTGTGCCGCCGCCTGTGATGAAGACCTTCAAGGAGTTTCTCCTCTCCCTGGATGACTCGGTGGATGAGACGGAGGCCGTCAAGCGCTATAATGACTATAAGCTGGATTTCCGGAGGCAGCAGATGCAGGATTTCTTCCTGGCGCACAAAGATGAGGAGTGGTGAGTGCCCCTGCTTCCCTGGATCTCTGCCCTGGCATGTCCCCCTGGCCCCGCCGGTGGAGCCGCGGCCCTGTCCTCTTCCCAGTTTCCCCTGTCCGTAACTTTCTGGGGGTGGGGGTCGGGAAGTATGACAGCATTGGCTGATGGGGTCTCCCCCTCACTTCAGCGACTGCCACGGCCCCCGCCCTGCCCTATCTCCTGTCCTGCTGTCCTCAGAGAGTGGGACACCTCCAGGCAGCAGGCCAGAGCCACCTGGCCCCTTGGGGCAGCAAACAGGCCGCTTCCCATTTGCTGGTGTTGGGTCATTGTCATCCCTGATCACCAGGACCCTGTGTGACTGTGGCATCCTCCTAAAGCGACGAGTGAATCCAGACAGGAAAAGCAAAGATCTCAGGGTCATTTGACAGAAAAAGAATTTTAATTTTTTTTTCCTTTTGTGGATGTTTTAATTTTAATCAACCATCTTTTCCCCCCTTCCTGCTCCTCCTCCTCCTCATCCTCTTTCTGCTCCTCCTCCTTGAAAAGAGCCAGAACTGGGAACTACACCCGCTCATCGACGGAGCTCGGAGCAAACCCACCTCCACCCCCACCATACCCAGCCCATACATGAGCCCCTGGGCTGAGCTGCGCGGCCCGGCCAGGCAGACAGGCAGGGCACTGCTGTGCACAATGCAGCAGTTTAGCTGAATGTGATTGCTCAGGCAGCTAGCCAGTCAGGCCCCACTGCGGAGTCCCGCGGGGCAGGGCATCTCGGCCGGGCGCCCAGCCAGGAGCCAGCCGGTGGCCCACCAGCCAGCATGGGCCCTGGGCGCCGCTAGTTAAATCTTGAGCTCTGTTTGACCAAGCGGCCAAGGTAAAGATCCTGGAGGTGATGCCTGCGGCTTTCCTTTCCTCCTCCGCCCCACTCGTGGTTCTGTTCTGTCTTCGCTGTCCCCTCTCAAATTGCTCTGTGTCTTTGTCCTAATCTCTCACGCACTTTCATTCTTCTCTGTCCCTGTTCTTGCTCCCTGCCTAACACTGCCTTCTGCCCTGTTGGTTTTTTCAGTTTCTCTCTCTTTAGTTTTTCCCTTTGTTTTGGTTTCTGGGACTTTCTCACACTTTCCCCTTTCCTCCCTTTCCCCTTTTCCTCATACTCCTCATTTCTTCTGTTTTCCCCCTGAGGTCCTATTTGAAATGTTTTATTTTTCTTTTCCTCCCTAACCTTCCAGCCCTCTCCTCTCTCTCCCCTGTGGGCAGGACCTGAGGCTCTAAAGGGCACTCCAGTCTCTCCCTTCGGTCTTTCCTGTCCCTTCACCGTCTTGCTTATCTTCCCACGGGTGGAGAAAGGTGCCCTGCCTCTGGGCTTTTGCTATCTGGCCCCCTCTGTCTTCCACCTTGGGGTGGAGGGAGTTGGCGGGAGCAGTTTTTGAATGACTGCAGTTTGGGGTTGGTGAGGAGAGGGAGGTTCTTCAGGGCCTGCTATTTCCTGAGCCTTCCTCTCTGAAGCTTTGGGAAATGACACCTTTTGACTAGTTAGTGTTTCCCAGAGACATAAAGTGGTAAATCTGCCTCTCCAACCCTGGCGTCCCCCTGTAGTCATTGGTCTTCCCAAATCCAGAGCTCTTAGTTCCTGGTTTTCCCCCAGATCTTCTCAGAGCACAACTTCTGGTTCCTTTTTGGGGTGTTGGGTGGTTCTAGTGCAACCCTATCCCCTAATCTCTCTGTTTTGATGACCTTTTGTGGGTGTGAGAGGATGGGGGCTATGCCCTGTCTTTCCTGGGCCCCTTCCCACATCCTGGCTTTGGCTTCCAGTAATTGTTTTGTCTTTCCCTCCCCCGCTTCGTTCCCAGGTTTCGGTCTAAGTACCACCCAGATGAGGTGGGGAAGCGTCGTCAGGAGGCCCGGGGGGGCCTGCAAAACCGTCTGAGGGTCTTCCTGTCCCTCATGGAGACTGGCTGGTTTGATAATCTTCTCCTGGACATAGACAAAGCTGATGCCATCGTCAAGATGCTGGATGCAGGTGTGTGGATTTGGAGGGGTGGCAGGCATTTGGGGTGGGTGTATTTGGGGACCAGGCAGACACGGGTTGACAGGAGCCAGGGCCCTGGGGTTGTGAACTCTGTTCCCTTTGTTGGTAGCTGTGATTAAGATGGAAGGAGGCACGGAGAATGATCTCCGCATCCTGGAGCAGGAGGAGGAGGAGGAACAGGCAGGAAAGCCTGGGGAGCCTGGCAAGAAAGAGGAAGGACGGGCTGGAGCAGGCCTTGGGGACGGGGAGCGTAAAACAAACGACAAGGACGAGAAGAAGGAAGACGGCAAGCAGGTCCGAGCGCCGGGCCTCTAGTGCTGCCTCGGGGTCCAAAGGAGCTACAAGTGCGGGGCTGTGTTCTGGGAGGGGTGGGGAAAATGAACCTGTGGCCTCAGCTGTCGGGGTGGTGGCCCTCTGATAAAGGTGGAAGGGGAGGTTTGACATCCCCAGTGGTTGTCTCTTCCCATAGTCCGAGAATGACAGTTCTAATGATGACAAAACGAAGAAGTCGGAGGGTGACGGGGACAAGGAAGAGAAGAAAGAAGACTCTGAGAAAGAAGCCAAAAAGGTGAGGTGTCTATGACCTGGGGTCAGAGTGTCGTTGCTGGGGTCCTGGCACACTGACTTGTCCCTTCCGCTGTGGCTTGCTCAGAGTAGCAAGAAGCGGAACCGGAAGCACAGCGGGGATGACAGCTTTGATGAGGGCAGTGTGTCGGAGTCCGAGTCGGAGTCAGAGAGCGGCCAGGCTGAGGAGGAGAAGGAGGAGGCCGGTAGGGTTTCTTTTCTGCTTCTAAAGTGCATTCTAATGCGGGTGGGGAGGTGAGCGGTTGGTGACATTGATGTGGGAGGGAGGGTGGCTTTTAGGGGAAAGCTTCTCTATCCTCCCCATCAAAATCAGTAATAAAAATGCACCAACTCTTTCCTACCCCTTCCTGCCCAGAAGAAGCGCTCAAGGAGAAGGAGAAGCCCAAGGAAGAAGAATGGGAGAAGCCCAAGGATGCCGCCGGGCTGGAGTGCAAGCCGCGGCCGCTGCATAAGACCTGCTCCCTCTTCATGCGCAACATTGCGCCCAACATCTCCCGGGCTGAGATCATCTCCGTGAGTGGGGACCCATGGAGTCGGGGCAGGGCCGATGGAGAAGTGGAGGGCAGAGGGAAGGCAGTGGGGCCCTGCCTGTGACAGATGCCCCCATTTCACCTGTTAGGGAGGCCCCTTCCCCAGGGCCCATGGCCTCTGAGGACTAGTCCTGATCACGCCATTGGCTTTCAGGTGCTGGTGTTTGAAGCCCTTTAGTGGTTTTTCCCTGCCCAAGGATGGGAAGAGTGACAAAGCAGTTAGTCCTAGGGTTCTGAGGACAGTGGGGGATTGGAGGAAGAAGCGAGTGAATCCTTGAGTCACTACATGGGGCTGGTTTTCTGCTTCTTGCAGCTTTGTAAAAGGTACCCAGGCTTTATGCGGGTGGCGCTCTCAGAGCCCCAGCCAGAGAGGAGGTGAGTAACTCGTTGTGTTGGAGGGAAAAGTGCAGGGGAATGTTAATGGCCAACACCAACTCCCTTGCTTGACTGTGCTAACATTTTCTTTCTTGTGTAGGTTTTTCCGTCGTGGCTGGGTGACCTTCGACCGCAGTGTTAACATTAAAGAGATCTGTTGGAACCTGCAGAACATCCGTGTGAGTGCTGCGGGTGGGACTGTGGGGAAGAGGAAGGGAGGCTCTCTATGCCCCACGGGACCTCTGCATGACTTTGTTCGTCTGATAGGCCAGTTGTTCTGCATCCTCTTTGACTGTTTCGTCTGCCTACATTGTCTCTGGGCAAGGCTCTAGGGCTGTTACCATGGACAGGATCTATGTGGTCCCCGTCCCCAGGGAGCTTGCAGTCTGATCAATCGCTGGTGTTCAAGAGGGGAGGGTCTTAGAGCTGCTGCTTCTCCGGCAAGTGGGGTAAGTGGGATAAGCTTCCAATGATGTCTGCCCTCCAGCTCCGGGAGTGCGAGCTGAGCCCTGGTGTGAACAGGGACCTGACCCGGCGCGTTCGCAATATCAATGGCATCACCCAGCACAAGCAGATTGTGCGCAACGACATCAAGCTGGCGGCCAAGCTGATCCACACGCTGGACGACAGGACCCAGCTTTGGGCCTCGGAACCAGGGACGCCTCCCCTGCCAACGGTCAGTGACTCCCCAAAGGACTTTGTCAGAAGCAGCTGATGGTGCCTGTGCTGTGGGCACCTCTGACCTCACCTATCTGTAGCCTTAACCCCCTTGCACCCACTTGCCTGCTCACTCATTTGTCCCTCCCTGTGTGGGTAGCACCTTCTCCAGCTTCCAGCAGAACGGGGGGGATGCTAGTGATCACTTGTGGCTGGGGTGGAACAAAAGCTAAAATGAAGACAAATCTCAAGGGGGCAAAAGGCGCCAGTTATGTCCGGTGAACTCTTGTTCTCTCGCTGCTCTTTCACTTGTAGAAGGTCTCAGGTTACCTCCCCTGAAGGTCTTTCTCTGCCTTACTTGCCTGTCTTCCTCCCACCAGAGCCTGCCCTCACAAAACCCGATCTTGAAGAATATCACCGACTATCTGATCGAGGAAGTGAGCGCTGAGGAGGAGGAGCTGCTGGGGAGCAGCGGGGGCGCCCCTCCTGAGGAGCCTCCTAAGGAAGGGAACCCGGCAGAGATCAACGTGGAGCGGGATGAGAAGTTGATCAAGGTGCCAGTGGCAGCACGGGGCACGTGGGGGCTCAGGTGGTGAGGGCAGGAGCTGAGCACTCGCACTCACTTCCCTTAGGTCTTGGACAAGCTCCTCCTTTACCTGCGCATCGTGCATTCCTTGGATTATTACAACACCTGTGAGTACCCCAATGAGGACGAGATGCCCAATCGCTGTGGCATCATCCACGTTCGGGGGCCCATGCCACCCAACCGCATCAGTCACGGGGAAGGTGAGCTCCAGGTTCCCCTTTGTCGCCGGCTGCCCCTGGCCTCGGTCCTCCAGCCCCTTGCCATCATCCTTCCTTCTGGCTTCCTTCCCAACCTTCTTCCTCTGTTCCCAAACCACAGTGCTGGAGTGGCAAAAGACGTTTGAGGAGAAGCTCACGCCATTGCTGAGTGTGCGGGAGTCGCTCTCAGAGGAAGAGGCCCAGAAGATGGGGCGCAAAGACCCGGAGCAGGAAGTGGAGAAGTTTGTCACCTCCAACACGCAGGAACTGGGCAAGGATAAGTGGCTGTGTCCTCTCAGTGGCAAGAAATTCAAGGTCTGGGATGTTGGAGAATGGCCGTGCTACAGTGGTGGGAGGTGGGGTTGAGACAGGAAGCCCCCTAAAGGCCTGGGCAGGGGTGGGGGAACTGCTCACTGGACTGGCAGGTGGGAGCTGGAAATCCTTCCAGGTCGGGCCTGGGAGCGAGGCAACCATTACCTGGCTGTCCTGACCCCGCTCCTCTCTCCACCCAGGGTCCTGAGTTTGTGCGCAAACATATCTTCAACAAGCACGCAGAGAAAATTGAGGAGGTGAAAAAGGAGGTGGCGTTTTTTAACAACTTCCTCACTGATGCCAAGCGCCCAGCTCTGCCTGAGATCAAGCCAGCCCAACCACCTGGCCCTGCCCAGAGTAAGATACGATCCATGAAGGTCGCATGTCCCCTCTCCCTTGATTACCCAGGGACTCCCATTTCTCTTTAACATGTCACCCCGAAAAGTTTCTGCCCCATCCTCAGGCCATAGCCCTAGAAGTCAATTGTACCCATCCCCCTCCCGCCCCCGCAGTAATTCATGTCCCTGTCCGTGTTGTACTCCCCCCAGGTTTGACCCCGGGACTCCCCTACCCACACCAGACTCCCCAGGGCCTGATGCCCTATGGTCAGCCCCGGCCCCCGATCTTGGGCTACGGAGGTAAGTACAGGAGGGAGATGAAGGGGCTTGGTGAGTGTGTGGCGTTGGGAGAAGGAAACAGAGGATGGAGTTGAGGACATAGTTTTGCAACTCAACACTAATCTCTGTCATAGCTGGTGCTGTCCGCCCTGCAGTCCCCACAGGAGGCCCTCCATACCCCCACGCCCCATATGGTGCTGGTCGAGGGAACTACGATGCCTTCCGAGGCCAGGGAGGTTATCCTGGGAAACCTCGAAACAGGTAAGGAGAAGGGCAGATGTGAAACCTCGCAACAGGTAAGGAGGGCAGACACCCAAGCTTTGTTGCTGCCTGCAAACTCCCTTTTGGGAGCCCCCAGCTCTCATCCTTTACCTCTCATTTCACAGGATGGTTCGTGGAGACCCAAGGGCCATTGTGGAATATCGGGACCTGGATGCCCCAGACGATGTTGATTTCTTTTGAGCCATCCACCGTTCCTCACTCCTGTATCCATACTCATGACTACCTTGTCCCATCCAGCTCTGAGAATTTTTTGTACGATCAGCCTTACTGCCAATAAAAGCACTTCCACAGGGCTCCTGACTCTCGTGTGTTACATACCTCCCTCATCCTTCCACAGTAACTCCTGAGGTGTTGCTCAGCCGTGCCACTTTTATTATTGATGTCAAAAGCGCCAGGCTCTGCAGGGACACCAGTGGGAGGTACAAAGGTGCATGTCTGGGACCCGAGAATCTCAGTTCTGTAACTTTGCCCTCAGTCCAAGGTGTGCTGCTGCTGTTGGGAGCTAAGGCTGGTCAAGCACAGGTTGTAGAAGGAGTTGGGGTCAAAGGCTGCACTCACCTCTTGCCAGCCCACCCACCCAGCAGCTTGTAGTTCACTGGGGCTTTTTGGAGCGCCCCAGTAGTGAGGGTCCAATACCAGGACATAGTCTTCCGTGCCTGACCCGATGCAGATTCCCAGCAAGGCCTTAGACCTGGCATCCGCGTCCCCTCCAACCATGACTGGGCCCCCGCCCCCTGCGAAGTGGGAGTAAAGCTTCTCCAGCTCCCCATGCAGCCCCGCTCCCCGGGGTACGTGGCAGAGGCGCCCCTGGGGCCCTCCGAAGTGAGCGAGGCAGAGGCTGGCCTCCACGCAGCCGATCCAGTCCCGGGAGCCCCGGAAGCCGGGGGGCTTGTCACCCATGTCCTCCAGGGCCGCCTGCACGGCGGCCAGTCCGGGTACGCCTGCGGGCTGGCCCTCCGGCCACGAGCACAGCGTCTGCAGAGTGCGGTAGCCGCAGCCCCAACCGCGATCGTCTAGGCCGTCGCAGCCGTAGTGGTAGTAGAGGTAGTGGCCCGAGAGCAGCGCCAGGCGGGCAGGGCCGCGGCTCGGCGGAGGCAGGCCCACGTGGACGTCCCTCAGCAGCTCCAGGGCGGTGGGGGGGAGCGGAGGTCCCAGGCCAGGCACAGCGTCCTCCTAGCGGCGCAGAGCGACCTCAGGCCCCAACACTTCCTTTCGGCTCCGGGTCTTTGGTCGGCTGCCGCAGGACTGGCGCGCAGGCTGGGGACGCGCTCCCCCGGCCTCGTTGATCACTGCAGGCAGCAAGCGGCAACCACCTAGCGGCATCGACCCAGGGGCTCCCACAATGCTCCGCCGCGCCCCGCCGCCCCGCCGCCCCGCCGCCCCGCCGCCCCTCCGCCCCTCCGCCCCTCCGCCCCTCCGCCCCTCCGCCCCTCCGCCCCTCCGCCCCTCCGCCCCTCCGCCCCTTCGGCGTGCCAGCCTGCCGACCCGCGGGCCTCATTGCGCAGGCGCGAGCTCCGCCCGGCGGGGCAGGGCGGGGGATTGGCGTTCGCTGGAATGAGCAGGCGCCTTGGGGCTGCCTCGGAGCTCGCCTGTTTCTTGACCTGCAGCCCCGCTCCTGCATAGACTCGGCCCTCGTGATTCCGGCGTTCTGCCCCTACCCCTAGCTCCCTAGTTGCGCACACTCCCGTGGCTGTAACAGTTTATTGGCAGCCCAGAGGGGCGAAGGCACCGCGGGGGAGGGAGCTCAGTCCGAGACATGCAGAGGACCGGGAGCCCCGGGGGACGTCTGGGGTGGGGTGGGGATGGGCAGGGTCTGGGGCTCCTCTGTGTTATAGCCCAGCCCTGAAATAAATAGTATATACAGCTAGGAGGCCGGGCGGAGCGGGGGACTTGGGGGTCCCGCCGGGGTCACAGGTCTGAGCAGCGATCCTGCTTGCTGTAGTGGTCGAACTGGTTCTTCCAGTGCACCATGTAGGAGCTCCAGCGGTGGAACTCGGCCTTCCACTGGCGCTCCGCCTCGTCAAGCGTGTCTGCGGCCAGGGCGCCCGGCGAGGCGGTGGGGAGGACGGTACGAAGAAGGTCGGGGATCGGACATTTGGGCGGGTGGGTGGGGGCATGAGTGCAGGGAGGACGCACAGAGAAATGCAGGCGACCACGTGGGACGGTGGCAAGAGGATCAGGAGAATGTGCGAAAGACGAGAGGGAGGATGAGGGCAGAGGCGGGGCCAGAGAAGGACAGCAGGAAGGAGAGAGGAGGAGAAAAGAATGACCGGAAGACAGGGGAACAGAGGGGACAGGAGGGGGAGGTTGGGGGAAAAAGAAGAGACAGAAATGGTTGACCGTTATAGCCCCAATGGGGGGTGCTACCCAGCCCAGGGCCTCCCTCTCCCCCCCAGTGTCAGGCTCAGGTTCCAAAAGATAATTTTATAAAAGAATACTGGCTTTTCCATTTCCATTCAAACAACAAAAGCGTGGGGGTCCCTGAGAAGGGTGGGAGGCACGGTCCCCTCCTCCTGCCCTGGCCAGTGTGAGTCTCTTGGTTTGAGGAGGGAGGGGGCACTGGGTCTGAGATCCCTGAGTGGGGCCCTTCCCCACTGTCCGACCACTCATTAGAGGAGGGGCCCCTGTGGCCGTAGGGGAAGAGGCCGTGGTGACAGCCGCATGAGGTGGGAGAGGAGGAGGAGGAGAAGCTGGTGGAGGAGGAGGAGGGGCAGGGGGAGGCCGGGCCTCGGAGCAGCCTCCCCATGGGTGAAGCCTGGGCAGGTGCTGGGAGCCTCCGAGGCTAGGGGGAGAAGAGAGGGGTTACACCTGGCCAGCTCCCACTCCCCTCCTCCCAGCCGCTGCCCGCTGGCCCCTGCGTACCGGTGGCGCTGAGCAATTTGGGGAGGAAACGGTTCCAGAAGGCGCAGGCCTGGGCGCGCAGCCCCCGCCGCACCTCCAGCGGCCGCAGGTCCAGACTCACGTACTGCTGAGCCCCCGCCGTGTACGGGGGCCATTGCGGGCCCTTGGGGTCTCGGGGCTCATTGGGGTCCCTGCGGAAGGAAGGGAAGGCTCAGTCCAGACGGGCAGTGGGAGGAGGCGGCCCCCAACCCCACGGGACCCGGACTCTTCAGTTCTGCGGAGAGCCCCAGAGATCCCGTCCCCTCCCTCCCACCACCAAGTCACTTCTTTCCCTTCTCCAGTGCGCCTGGTCATGGGGTCTTCCCTTCCGCCTATGCTCCCTGTCTCCTCTCCGTTTCCCTCAGCTTTTCTGTTCCATCTTTGTTTCTCCCACTAAAAAAATGGCTAGGATGTCTTAAGCTCTTCCTAAATAACCAGGACGGGTCCTATGTCTACAAACATCACATTTTTTTTTTTAACAACCATCCGATGCTAGATTTCATTGTCCTCTTCTTGATCCAGGTAAACAGGTGTGTGTGTGAGAGAATGTGTCACTGCTAGTGAATCATCACTGGTTTGGTTTAATCCAGCTCCAACTGCTTTGTCTTGGTCTGCCGTCTTTTTTTTTTTTTTTTTTTCCTAGAGATAGGGTCGCTCAGGCTGGAGTGCAGTGGCACCATCATAGCTCACTGCAGCCTCAACCTTCCAGGCTCAAGCAATCCTCCTGCCTCAGCTTCCCAAGTAGCTGGGACTACAGGCACGAGCCACCATACCTGGCTAAGTTTTGTATTTTTTTTTTTTCTTTTTAAGAGTCGGGGTCTTGTTATGTTGTCCAGTCTGGTCTCAAACTCCTGGCCTCAAGGGATCCTCCCACCTTGGCCTCCCAAAGGGCTGAGATTACAGGGGTGAGCCACTGTGCCCACCCCCTCCGTGTCTATCTCGTCTCTTCCTCACTTTTCTTTGCCTCTGTCTGTCTCTGCAAGACCCCCTCTGCCTACTCTGTCTCTTTTCTTTTGCTCTCCCCTTTTATCTCCTTTGTGAGCATGTCCCTCTCTGGCTGTCCTATCCTGCCCCTGTCCCACCTGTCCTTTCTGTCTCTGTGTGTCTGCCTCTTTGTGTGTGTCTCCCCACCCCCGTCTCCTGTCCTCCCCAGCCTCCTCTCCCTCTGCACTGCTGACCCTGTGCGGGCGAAGTTGGCCCAGTATCGCATGAGTCGCTGGGCGAAGATTTTCTCCTCCGCAGTGTAGTTTCGAGAGGGGTCCAGGGGGATCCCAAAGATGAACTCGATCTCGTAGCCATGGGGCACCCCCATCCACAGGGGCCAGGAGAGCGTGGAGGCACGGTGTTCGAAGACGTAGGCGTAGACCCGGGCACCCTGGGCAGCCAGTCGCCCAGCCAGCTGGGCCACGGGGCACACGACATTGTGGTCGCCCACCACATCGCTCAGGGCCTCCCTCAGGCGTGCCGGGTCCTCGGGATGCAGCCAGTCTGTGTAATGCAGGACCACAGCCTCGGCTGCCAGGTCACTTACCTGGGGGACCCCGACCCGCACCCCGGCCAGGAACTCGGCCCGGCTGATGAGAGACTCGTTGTCTTTGCTGAAGCCTGGGGCCCCGTAAACCAGAAAATATGAGCCCTCATCCTTCACCACACCCACCAGCACCTGGGGGTGAGGGAGAGCGGGGTGGGATGGAGGGACAGGCACAGACAGACAAGTAGACAGAAACAGATGGACAGACAAAGAGCCAGAGAGATGAACAGTTACAGACCTGGAACCATGGACAGAGAGAGGATGAGATCGGGGGAGGGACTCAGAGAAACAGAAAATAGACCCAGGAGGCTTTCCTGTCTGCCCTGCCGACCACCCTGGGATCTGAGCCCTCAGGGAGGACTTCTGGGACTTCTGGGAATGGGTCTAGAGAAGTCCTCATGCTTGGGTCCCTGTGGGGAAGGGAGGGACTGTTGGGACCCAGAGGAGCCAGCTTCACCCCCACTAGTTACCTGCAGGCCATGGAAGTCTCCCGCGTTGATAAGGGCCTCTGGGGTGTCACTGAGGAAGTCTCCATCTACCACAGGTACGAAGGAGAACCGGAAGACGCTTTCTTGAGGCAGCACATGCCATTCGTTGTTCACCAAGACCTGCGCTGGTCGTGTCCGAAGGCAGGCTACTAGCTCTGTGTCATTCCCACCAGTGCCGCCTGGGGGACAGCCCACAAGGTGGGCCAGCTGTGTGGCCCTGCGGCGGGCCTCTCCCATGCCCACCGTGGCCCAGGGTCCATTGGGGGCACCGCTTTGCAGCACGGCCCTGTGGAACAGACCCCGGCTGGGCGGGGACAGCAGATGCATGCCCACTGAGGCAGCACCCGCACTCTCCCCAAACAGCGTCACTGATGTCGGGTCCCCCCCGAAGGCTGCCACGTTCTCCTGCACCCACTGCAGGGCCAGCCTCTGATCCAGGAGACCCACATTCCCCGGGGCCTCTCGGCTCCCGGGCAGGGCCAGGAAGCCAAAGGCTCCCACCCGGTAGTTCATGGACACCAGCACAGTCCTCTCGGCCTGTACCAAGAAGCGGCCATCATAGACGTCTAAGGAGGAGGCCCCACTGTAGAAGCCACCCCCATAGATCCAGACGAGAACAGGGGTGGGGGATGTAGGCCGGGGGTATGGTGTCCACACGTTGAGGTAGAGGCAGTCCTCGCTCAGCTCACGGTTGGGGTTCCACATCTCGGTGCCCTCAAAACCTGGGTATAAGGTGTCCACATACTGGTAGCAGACACTCTGGAAGGTTGTAGCATCTACCACCCCTGACCAAGGCTGCTTGGGCTCCGGTGGCAGAAAGCGACGAGGTCCCGTGGGTGGCTCCGCAAAGGGGATGCCCAGGAAAGCAGAGACGGGGCCCCCGGGGGTCTTCAGACGAATGCCCCGCAGCCGGCCCCCACGCACAGTCACCAGCAGCTCTGCATCCTCCCGGCCCTCAGCCCCCACTCCTCCTCCCAGGAGCCAGAGAAGGAGGAGAAGGAGTGGGGAAGCCAGGGAAGGCGTGTGCAGGGGACACTGCGGGGGCCTCATGGCTGCAGGGCAGGCGGTGTCTGCTGGGAGAAAGAAAGGGAAAGGGTGAAAGGTCGGTCGAGAAGCCAGGAGGGAGGAGATTAGGACATGGTCGGCCCAAGGGTTATCGCTCAGCTGCAGAGGAGGTGGGGCAGGTTGGCAAAGATGAGGGGAGACAGGGAGGGAGGGAAGGAGACAGGCAGAGACAAGGACACAGGCCATTGGGCAGGAGGGGACGGAGATCAGGCAGACACCCACATCCAGACAAATGAACAGAGAGGAGCACCCTCTCTACCCCCCAGGGGTCCACCGCCCTCACCTCTTCCCCGAACTGGGCCGAGCCCAGCTCGTGCAGTGCGGGCACCAGAGGCCTCAGTCCACGCACAGGCCACCCGACAGGGGCGCGGCCTCACGGACGGGCGGCGCCGCTGGGGGAGCTTGCTGCGGCCTGAAGGCGCAGCCCCGCTCTCCTGCGTTGGCCAGGCCCGGGGCCCTGGGGGACGGTGGGCTGGGCATTCAGGGTGTGGAAGCCTTAGGTCCCGGGGTCCCCCAAATCCTGCCTAGTCCACTCCCCCCCAACCCTGCCCCATCTCATCCAATGTCTGGCACTGAGCACTGATGCCCGCGGGTTCCCATCAGCTGCGCACGCTCCCAGCCCAGCCCCAGCAAACAGGCTAGCCAGCCCGTGTCCCCCAGGACTCGAGAGCCCCCATCCGTCTGAAGCTGCCGTGCACGCCGCCGCCGGCGGAGGGCAGTAGAGACCGAGAAAAGGTCGGCGCTCCCCGCCCCGAGCCGGGAACCGGGAGCCGGGAACTTGGGGTGGGGGACTGGGGGCTCAAGGGCCTTGCAGAGCCGCCTGAAGGGCGAGCCGGGACGCTTGTGTTCCCGGGGCTCCGGAGATCCCCGGCTGCAGGGGCGGGGGCGCTATTTTGGGGGCAGCAGCTGTTACGGTTCCGGCATCTCCAGCCAAAGGATCAAAATTCCCCGGGTGGGAACTCCCCCCTCTCCCGCCGGTCACCCCTCGCCCAGCCCCCACTGTCCTGAGCTGGGGGTGGTGATGCTGCTGGAGATTAACTAGGAAACCCAAGTGGCGCTAATTATAACTCGGGGCTTCCGCTGAGCCTCCCCTTCCCAAAAAATAGAGATGGAGTCTCCGCAGGAGGGGGCGTCCTGGGCCTGGGAGGGGGCCTCTGCGGGGCGCTGCGCAGGGGCACTGGGCTTGCGGCCCTGTGGATGGGGGTGCCCAGCCCGGCGCCGGGAACCTGCGCAGCTCGGGTACCGCCCCAATCAGGGGGTGTCTTCCAGTGGCTCCGGACTAGGGAGCGATCGGGGAAAGGGCGCTCGGGGGTCCCCGCAGGAATCGGAGCGCAGAGGCGGCGGGCTTGGGCTCCTGCGTGGGCGTCGGTGAGTGTGAAGCGGCCGGGGAAGAGTTCCGGACGAGTGCGGGGCAGCGGAGGGCGGCGCTGGGCAGGCCCGGCGACGCGGGGGCCGTCCCGTTAGGGGGGCCTGGACCCCTCGGGGAGCGCACGGTGTCCCGGACGCGGGCCGGAAGAAGTGTCCCGGGCGGGGAGGGAGACTCACCTGAGGCGGCCGAGCCGGGCCGGGCCGGGCCGCGCCGGGAGCTGGAGGTGGCCGATGTTCCCCGGCGCAGGCTGAGCCGACTCTGACAGCCGTCGCCTCCGGCCCCCCGCACACACCCCCTGCGGGCTGCACAGCGCCCCCGCCCGCCCCCGCCCACTGTCTCCGCCCCCGCCCCTCCCCGCTTCCCCGGGCGGCCACCTCCCCTCTCTCTCCCTCCCTCGGAGCCGAGACCCGGAGACCCCGGGGCCCAGACGCACTCCAGTGCCAGACGCCGACCGACGACAGACGCGCAGTGACAGACGCGACCCAAAGACCTGCAGCGGCGGAGCAGACACCCACGTGACAGACAGACGGACAGAAGCCCGTGGAGACAGACACGCGCAGACGGACGACCTCATGCAGCGACAGGCACAGACAAACGCAGGGACCGACTTTCGCAGACGGACGGACACACTTGGACACCCTGACGATCTCGCTCGAGGCTGGGGAAGTTAGCGCAAGGCCAAGGGGCCATGCATCCACGGCCACGACAGAGACAGGGGTGGCATGGTTGGAGAGGCATGTGGGAGTGTGGCCGAGGACCGTCCCGTTAGGGGTCCAGGTGGCACTGGTGCAGAAATGGTGACGTGGGACACTCCTGGGGATGAAGGGACACCTGTGGGAATGGAGGTGTAAACATGGGATCGCGAGTGGAAATGAGGTGGGGGGGGCATGGAGACAGGAGACTCCCGGGGGGAGGAAAGGGTGACTCGGGGACACCTGAGAAGGCAGGCCAGCGTGGTAGCACGCGCAAGGCTGCGGGTCGAGGCCGCACTCCGCGGTGGCAGTGGAAACTTCTGGAATCCCCGCGGGTGGGTCTGCGCTGGTTCCCTGACGGGTGACCTCGGACTTTCGTCACCAGGGTCCGGTCGGGGCATGACATCACCAGGCCTAGCATTCATTGGCCGCACTGCTGGCAGGTGGGAGCGGCCTGGCCCGGGCGCCCCTAGCCTGCTCCAAGGGGCCTGACCCGCGCAGATTGCCCCCCGCCCCGCCCTCCAGGAGGTCACCCGTGTGGACAGGGCTGCTGCAGCACGGTCCCCACGCCCGAGGTGCAGGCGGCAATACCGCGCGGCGCCCGCTTTCCGGAGGCTGCGGGCTCGGGAACCCCCAGGTCCCCGCGTGGGAGAGCGGCCGGCGCAGGCCAGCGTCGGGGCGTGCGTGCGCGCGCGCGGCAGTGCGGGGCGCGGCGTGGGATGGGCGCGTGCGCGCACGCTCGCTCTGGCTGCCTCGCGCCCCGCAGCGCTCCGGGAACGCGTGCGCCGCCACTTGGGACCGCGAGCGCTGCGTCTCGGGGCCTCGCAGGGGTTGAATCCGGAGTCTTGCCCGTCCCTGGGCCGCGCGGTTCCCGGCTTTCCAAGCTGGGCGGGCCCCACGCCCGCTAGCCCCACGGGAACCGGGTCCCGCAGGCACGGACACTCGCACTCTGCTCGCTGGAGACGGCCGCCAGGTGGCGCAAAAAGCAGCCGCTTGGGCCTTGGAGACTGAGCTGGGTTGGGGGTGTTGGGGAGATGAACCCCTCGGCATCTGTGCCCACTGTCTCCGGCTCTCCCAGCCCCAAGCTCAGGCAACCCCAGATCTCCTGCCTGGACACCGAGGCTCCCTGCATCCGGCCTTCAGCGTCCTAGCCGCACTAGTTGAAGGCTCCCCACTGGCCAGACCATGTGCCCTAGTTGAGATCCCTAAAGATCAGGTGTAAGGGCTGTGCATGGGTGCAGGGGACAGGAGAATGGATGGTGGGTGTTGCTGCGGGGGGAATGGATCTGAGGCAGGTTTCTAAGCGTGGTAATTATGAATCATTAAAATGATGGGGCCGGGTGCGGCCCCTAGTGCAGTGCCTGTAATCCCAGCACTCTGGGAGGCTGAGGCGGGAGGATCGCCTCAGTCCAGGAGTTGGAGACCAGCCTGGACAACATAGCGAGACTCCCTTCTCAGCAAAAAAATAAAATAGTGGAAACAAACTATGAACGAGTGTGCTGAGGCCTGCCCAAGTCCTGAGGCTTTAGGGAATTTTCACCCTGCTAGTGATAAAGGCTTGCCCTATCACCCTGCAGACAAACTGTGCCACGCAGGTGTCACCTAACCTCTGTCGTCACAAGTTTCTAGGCCTGTACAATGAAGATAGGGAGGGCAGGGACAGTTTATCACCAGGGTTATCATTTCCTGGAACTATCCCTCTTTTCGCCTTGAGCTCTCAGCAACCTTTGTCAACACAGGCACCTAACCTGTCAAGCCAGGAGGCCTTTCCCTACATAGTCTAGCATAGTAAACTCCCCAGCATCCTCTAGGACCCCACCCTCAATAGCTGTCACTGCAGGGATGTCCTTGATTTTTCCCATTTCTTCTCTCACCATTTCTTTTTATCCAGGAATCAGCCTTGCTTCTACTACCAGTTCCGCCAATTCAGAGAATTCCCCTACCCCTCTTTTATCTCTGTCTCCCACCTTGGCAGGAAGCCCCAGTTTTTTTTTTGTTTGTTTTTTGAGACGGAGTCTCGCTCTGTCGCCCAGGCTGGAGTGCAGTGGCCAGATCTCAGCTCACTGCAAGCTCCGCCTCCCGGGTTTACGCCATTCTCCTGCCTCAGCCTCCCGAGTAGCTGGGACTACAGGCGCCCGCCACCGTGCCCGGCTAGTTTTTTTTTGTATTTTTTAGTAGAAACGGGGTTTCACCGCGTTAGCCAGGATGGTCTCGATCTCCTGATGTCGTGATCCGCCCGTTTCGGCCTCCCAAAGTGCTGGGATTGCAGGCTTGAGCCACAGCGCCCGGCCCCAATTTTTTTTTAAATTTTTTTTTTATTAGACGGAGTCTCGCTCTGTCGCCCAGGCTAGAGTGTAATGGCGGCATCTCAGCTCGCTGCAACCTCTGCCTCCTGGGCTCAAGGATTCTCCTGTCCCAACCTCCTAAGTAGTTGGGACTAGAGGCACCTGCCACCACGCCTGGCTAATTTTTATATTTTTAGCAGGGTGGGGTTTCACCATGTTGGCCAGGCTGGTCTCAGTCTCCTGACCTCAGGTGATCCTCCTGCCTCAGCCTCCCAAAGTATTGGGATTACAGGCATGAGCCACCATGCCTGGCAGGGAACCCCACTTCTATTACAAGCCTTGATCCACATTTTCTAACAAAAAAGATTCTTATTTCCTCTATTTATTGGTTAATATTCAGTTCAGCTGTATGAAACCAAAAACCAAATAATGGCTTTAACAAAATATAATAGAGGCTGAGTGCAGTGGCTCACCCCTATAATCCCAGCACTTTGGGAGGCTGAGGCGGAGTGGATCACCTGTAATCCCAGAGGCCGAGGTGGGTGGATCACCTGAGGTTGGGAGTTCGAGACCAACCTGACCAACATGGAGAAACCCCGTCTCTACTAAAAATACAAAAAAATTAACTGGACATGGTGGCCCACGCTTGTAATCTCAGCTACTCAGGAGGCTGAGGCAGGAGAATCGCTTGAACCCGGGAGGCGGAGGTTGCAGTGAGCAGAGATCACGCCATTGTACTCCAGCCTGGGCAGCAGGAGCAAAATTCCATCTCAAAAATAATAATAATAGGCCAGGCGTGGTGGCTCACACCTGTAATCCCAGCACTTTGGGAGGCCGAGGCGGGCGGATCACAAGGTCAGAAGATCGAGACCATCCTGGCTAACATGGTGAAGCCCCGTCTCTACTAAAAATGCAAAAAATTGGCCGGGCGCGGTGGCTCAAGCCTGTAATCCCAGCACTTTGGGAGGCCGAGACGGGCAGATCACGATGTCAGGAGATCGAGACTATCCTGGCTAACACGGTGAAACCCCGTCTCTACTAAAAAATACAAAAAACTAGCCGGGTGAGGTGGCGGGCGTCTGTAGTCCCAGCTACTTGGGAGGCTGAGGCAGGAGAATGGCTAAACCCGGGAGGCGGAGCTTGCAGTGAGCTGAGATCTGGCCACTGCACTCCAGCCTGGGCGACAGAGCGAGACTCCGTCTCAAAAAAACAAACAAAACAAAAACAAAAACAAAAAATTAGTCAGGCGTGGTGGCAGGCACCTGCAGTCCTAGCTACTCGGGAGGCTGAGGCAGGAGAATGGCGTGAACCCGGGAGGCGGAGCTTGCAGTGAGCTGAGATGGCGCCACTGCACTCCAGCCTGGGCGACAGAGTGAGACTCTGTCTCAAAAAAAAAAAAAAAAAAAATAATAATAATAGAAATGTATTTCTTAGGCCAGGTGCAGTGACTGTCATCCCAGAACTTTGGGAGGACAAGGAAAGAGGATCACTTGAGGCCAGGAGTATGAGACCAGCATGGCCAATGTAGTGAGACCCTGTCTCCACAAAAAATAAAAATAAATAGTTGGGTGTGGTGGTGCATACTTATAGTTCTAGCTACTTGGGAGGCTGAAGTGGGGGGATCACTTGAGGCCAGGAGTTTAAGACCAGCCTGGGCAACATGGTAAAACTTTGTCTCTACTAAAAATACAAAAATTAGCTCAGTGAGGTGGCACGTGCCTGTACTTCTAGCTACTTGGGAGGCTGAGGCACGAGAATTGCTTGAACCTGGGAGATAGAGATTGCATTGGGCCAAGATCTCACCACTGCACTCCAGCTCAGGTAACAGAGGGAGACTCTGTCTCAAAAAAAAAAAAAAGAAAAAAAAGACCCAGAAATGGGTCATGCAGGGTTGGCATGGTGCCCTCAATGTCACGGTCCAGGCTTCTTTACACAGAACCTTGTTGCTTCTTACACAGCATCTTGTTACTGCACCATCTTCAGCGTGTGACTTCCACTGCATGGCGTAGACTGGCTGCTGGAACATCAGCAATCACATCTACATTCCAGCCAGCAGGAAGGAGGAAGGGCTGAAGAAGAGTATCTCCTATTTATTTATTTATATATTTATTTATTTATTTGACAGAGTCTCACTCTGTTGCCCCAGACTGGAGTGCAGTGGTGCGATCTTGGCTCACTGCAACCTCCACCTCCCAGGTTCAAGCGATTCTCCTGCCTCAGCCTCCTGAGTAGCCGGGATTACAGGTGCGCATCACCATGCCTGGTTAATTTTTTGTATTTTTAGTAGAGATGGAGTTTCACCATGTTGGCCAGGCTGGTCTCAAACTCCTGGCCTCAAGTGATCCACCTGCCTCGGCCTCCCAAAGTGCTGGGATTACAGGCCTGAGCCACCATACCCAGCTGAACTCTTCCTTTAATGATGAGCCTTTGCCTAATCCCCCATTAACTGAGATTGTAACCTGGCAGAATTGGGAGCCTGAGGCCACACAAAGGACTTTCCTCCCTCTGCCCACCCCTTCCTATGTCCCCTACTTAATGTTGGGCCAGTCTTCCTGCTGGATTCAAGTTACGTCATCCTACACAGGATGGGAAGATTTCTCTTTGCGGCTTATCCATCCTTTTTACCCTTTTCTCTCTTGCTAGCTATGAGCATTTCACACATTTTTTATAGCTTGTCTCTACAAAGTCTTACTTTGTTTTCACAATTTTGTTAAATATTTAATGAGTGTACAGTATTTCCCATGGAATTTGCCAAATAACCTTTTCTTAGTTGAGCCTCTTTTCTGGCGGGGGGTAGAGTGGAGCGGGGGTGGCATACCCTTGTGCTCAGGTGTTTTTTGTGTGTGTTTTGTTTTTGTTTTTGTTTTTTTGGTCTCATTTTGTCACCTGCAGTTAGAGTGCAATGGTGTGATCATATCTCATTGCAGCCTTGAAGTCCTGGGCTCAAGCAGTAATCCTACTTCAGCCTTCTGAATAGCTGGGACCACAGGTGGCACCACCACGCCCAGTTAATTTTTAAATATTTTATTAATTTGTAGAGACGGGGTCTTGCTATGTTGCCCAGGCTGGTCTTGAACTCCTGGGCTCAAGTGATCCTCCCGCCTCTGCCTCCCAAAGTGCTGGGATTACAGGCGTGAGCCACTGTGCCTGGCCATCAGAACTGATCAGTACTTTTCTTGGCATTCCTTTCTGCCCATGAATGTGAGTGCTTCTGAAAGGAGTGAAATATGTAATTTAATTCACCAGTAGTACATTGAACTCCACGTTGCCACTCATCTTCCCTGGTATGACCCGACATCCATCTGACACAGTCCCTGGCATGCTGGGCTAACTGGCTGCTCAGATCCTGGTCTCACAGGTTCCAGCGAACCCTGACTCGGTTTTCAGTTTAAATGTTAGCAATGCATCTTGAATGGCTTCTTGGGAACAGCTGGTGAGGTGCTATAGATGTTTGACACCCAAAGAGCTCCTGGTCACTCCTGGCTGCCCTGCAGGTATCAAGTGGCCAAGTGAGAGCCATACCGGAAGCACAGGTTCCACAGATGACCTTGGCTGGGGTTCCAGGGACACTGAGTATTTAGCACAAGATTGGTGCAGAAGTGAGGAGGACCGGTTTGGAATTCTGCCACATAGCTTGGGGACAGTGCAGGCTGGCTGTGAGGTTGGCCCAGTGGCCAGCTGGATCCCTTAAACGTCTACAACATTGGGGACAACAGGGTGGAGTGGAAGAGAAGCCCAGATTCAATGTTGCTTTCACAGTAGCATGTACGGAGAAGAAGAGCTTGTTTGCCAGCTGCTTGCTGAATGCTTTGCTAAATATCATCTCATTTAATTCTCACTTGTAGCATTCAAATGGGGTAGGATATATTTTCTTTCTTTTTTTTTTTTTGAGACAAAGTCTCACTTTTGTCCCCCAGGCTGGAGTGCAATGGCACGATCTTGGCTCACTGCAACCTCTGCCTCCCAGGTTCAAGTGATTCTCCTGCCTCAGCTTCCCGAGTAGCTGGGATTACAGGTGTGTACCACCATGCCCGGCTAATTTTTTGTATTTTTTTTTTTTTTTTTTTTGAGACGGAGTCTCGCTCTGTCGCCCAGGCTGGAGTGTAGTGGCCGGATCTCAGCTCACTGCAAGCTCCGCCTCCCGGGTTCACGCCATTCTCCGGCCTCAGCCTCCCGAGTAGCTGGGACTACAGGCGCCCGCCACCTCGCCCGGCTAGTTTTTTGTATTTCTTAGTAGAGACGGGGTTTCACCGTGTTCGCCAGGATGGTCTCGATCTCCTGACCTCGTGGTCCACCCGTCTCGGCCTCCCAAAGTGCTGGGATTACAGGCTTGAGCCACCGCGCCCGGCCTAATTTTTTGTATTTTAAGTAGAGACGGAGTTTCACCAGGTTGGCCAGGCTGGTCTCAAACTCCTGACCTCAGGAGATCTGCCCACCTTGGCCTCCCAAAGTGTTGGGATTATGGGCATGAGCCACTGCGCCCAGCTCCAATGGGGTAGGCTGTATTTTCATTACAATTTTTTTTTTTTTTTTTTTTTTGAGACAGAATCTCAATCTGTCGCCCAGGCTGGAATACAATGGTGTGATCTTGGCTCACTACCTCCTGGGTTCAAGTGATTCTCCTGTCTCAGCCTCCTGAGTAGCTGGGATTACAGGTGCCTACCATCACGCCCAGCTGATTTTTCTATTTTTACTAGTAACGGGGTTTCACCTTGTTGGCCAGGCTGGTCTCCAACTCCTGACCTCAGCTCATCCACCTGTCTTGACCTCCCAAAGTCCTGGGATTATGGGCATGAGCCACCACACCCAGGCTATTCTTAGTACAATTTAACAGCTGGGAAACTGAAACTAATGCCCAGAGGTGTTATATATAGCTGATGATACAGAGTTTGTTTCGTTTCATTAGCTGGTAAATTGCAGACTTTGGACTTTGGGTGAGAACTCTGACCCGGATGGGCTGGGTTGTTTCATAGCGACTCACTCCTGTGACTTCCGGAAAATCAACTCCTAGAGTCTCTCAGGCTCTCCTGGCCCCTCCTTCCAAGGAGAGGGGTGTGGGGTGTGTGCATGGTTACAGGGTGGGAGTCCCTGCCCGAGTCTCTGTGCTTCCTGGGAGATGATTCTCTTCTGCCTCCCATTCTCCCCCAAGTTCTTCCTCCCCTTTTTTTTTTTTTTTTTGAGACAGAGTCTCACTCTGTTGCCCAGGCTGGAGTTCAGTGGTGCGATTTCCCCTCATTGCAACCTCTGCCTCCCGGGTTCAAGCAATTCTCCTGCCTCAGCCTCCTGAGTAGCTGGAATTACAGGTACACACCACCACGCCTGGTTAATTTTTGTATTTTTTGTAGAGATGGGGTTTTGCCATGTTGGCCAGGCTGGTCTCAAACTCCTGACCTTGTGATCTGCCTGCCTCGGACTCCCGAAGTGTTGGGAGTACAGGCGTGAGCCACTGCGCCTGGCCTGGGTTTAAATCTTGAGATGACAATTACTTCCTAGTCCTTCACTGTGCCTGCCCCGTTTCCCTACCCTTCCTCTCCCTAACTTACTTAGAGACTGTGGCTCTGCCACAGTGGAGGGTGGGGAGCCCCGGGGTCCTGGAGTGGCGGCATGTGGGCAGGTGCTTCCTCCGCTCCTCACTAGAGAGGTGCCCAGCAGGGCCAGGGTGGGGGTGGGGGCTGGGGCTGGGGCTGTGCTGGGAAGCTTTGTGCCATTGACACATGGGAACTACAGCAGAAAATGGATCAGCTCAGAGCATCTGGGGCCTCTCTGCATCTAGGGCTGGACTCCTCCTCCTTTATTTTTTAATTTTTAATTTTGAAAAAAGAGATGGGGGTCTCACTCTGTTACCCAGGCTGGAGTGTGGTGGTGCGATTGTAGCTCACTGTAGCCTTGACCTCCTGAGCTCAAAGGATCCTCTGGCCTCAGCTTCCTGAGTAGCTGGGACTACAGACCCATGCCACCAAACTTGGCTAATTTTTTTTTTTTTTGGATAGATGCAGGGTTTCGCTATGTTGCCCAGGCTGAACTTGAACTCCTGGGCTTGAGCGATCCTCCTGCCTTCAGCCTCCTGAGTAGCTGGAATCAATTACAGGTGTGAGCCACCGCGCCTGGCTTCCTTACTTTCATTCAGCTGTGACACCCTCCCATCCTCGTCCTGGGCACACTTACAAATGTCTGTGCTGCAGGCAACAGTGATGGCCGGAAATGAGAGTGGAAAGATCTTAGAAGAGTGGGGAGAAGTTATTTCCTGGCTGGGGAATATCTTTTTTAAGTTACATTTTGGGCCAGGCATGGTGGCTCACGCCTTTAATCCCTGCACTTTGGGAGGCCGAGGTGGGTGGATCGCTAGAGCCCAGGAGTTTGAGATCAGCCTGGGCAACGTAGGGAGACCCCCCTTCTCTACAAAAAATACAAAAATTAGCTGGGTGTGGTGGTGCGTGGCTGTGGTCCCGGCTACTCAGGAGGCTGAGGTGGGAGGATTGCTTGGGCCTAGGAAGTCAAGGCTGCAGTGAGCTGAGATTATACCACTGCACTCCAGCCTAGGGGATAGAGGGAAATCCTGTCCTAAAAAAACAAAAAACAAAAAACAAAAAACAAAAAAACAAAACAAAAAAAACCCCCACAAAAAACTCTGTATTTTGTTTATTTGGACAGTTAGTGAATTCATAAAATTGAAAAGGTGTAAAGTGAAAAGTCCTCTTCTTCCCTGCCTTCCTCGACCCAGTATTCATTCCTAAAGCAGTGTTAGCTGTGGTCCTGTATTGCATATATTACCCACTTTTTTCCTTCATTTTTTCTGTGGCCCAAACAGGTACATGCATATATCATCAATATATATTTTTCTGCCCCGAATCCATGTTTTTACATAATTGTAGCATCCTTTATACACTCTTCTGTACTTGACTTAGAAAAAAAAAGAAACCTAGCTAACAGTATATTTTAAGGATAGTTCCAGACTGGTACATCATAGACTTTCTATTCTTTTTTTTTTTTTTTTAGACAGAGTTTAGCTCTGTCGCCCAGGCTGGAGCGCAGTGGCATGATCTCCAATCACTGTAACCTCCACGCCACCCGCCCCCGCCCCAAGTTCAAGCGATTCTCCTGCCTCAGCGTCCCAAGTAGCTGGGATTACAGGCGCCCACCACCACACCTGGCTAATTTTTCCATTTTTAGTAGAGGCGGGGTTTCTCCATGTTGGCCAGGCTGGTCTCGAACTCATGACCTCAAGTGATCCACCCGCCTCGGCCTCCCAAAGTGCTAGGATTACAGGTGTGAGCCACCACACCTGGCCCTCGTTCTTTATTTTTTTCCCTTTTTAATGAAAAGCTGCATACTTTATATTGTATGAAAGTAACATAATTTTATTTATTTATTTATTTGGAAATGGAGTTTCGCTCTTGTTGCCCAAGCTGGAGTGCAATGGTGCGATCTTGGCTCACTGCAACCTCCACCTTCCGGGTTCAAGAGAGTTTCCTGCTTCAGCCTTCCGAGGAGCTGGGATTACAGGCATGTGCCACCACACCGGGCTAATTTTTTTTATTATTTATTTATTTTTGAGACAGAGTCTCACTCTGTTGCCCAGACTGGAGTGCAGTGGCATGATCTTGGCTCACTGCAAACTCCGCCTCCCGGGTTCATGCCATTCTCCTACCTCAGCCTCCTGAGTAGCTGGGACTACGGGCGCCCGCTGCCACGCCCAGCTAATGTTTTGTAGTTTTAGTAGAGACGGGGTTTCACCATGTTAGCCAGGATGGTCTCCATCTGCTGACTTCGTGATCTGCCCGCCTTGGCCTCCCAAAGTGCTGGGATTACAGGTGTGAGCCACCGTGCTCGGCCTAATTTTTTGCTTTTAGTAGAGACGGGGTTTCTCCATGTTGGTCAAGATGGTCTCGAGCTCCCTACCTCAGGTGATCTACCTGCCTTAGCCTCCCAAAGTGCTGGGATTATAGGTGTGAGCCACCTCGCCTGGTTAAAAGTAACATAATTTAATTTGTCCTCTACTGATGAGCATTTAAGTTTCTTTTAGTTAGTTGCTATTACAAACTTAGTGCACAAATCATTTTGCAATGTTGCAAGTATATCCCCGGGATAAATTCCTCAGCAAATATTACTGGGTCTCCACCTCCTGCAATATGTAAGAGTTATTGGTTGCCTATAGGTTTGCCAACATAGTATATTTAAAAATAAAATAAAATTGGCTAGATGTGGTGGCTTATGCCTGTAATCCCAGCACTTTGGGAGGCGGAGGTGGGAGGATCACTTGAGCCCAGGAGTTCAAGACCAGCATGAGCAACATAGTGAGAGACTCAGCTCTCCAAAAAATAAAAAATTAACTGAGTATGCTGGCTCGTGCCTGTAGTCACAGCTACTTGGGAGGCTCAGGTGGGAGGATCGCTTGAGCCCAGGAGTTTGAGGCTGCAGTGATCCATGATCATGCTACTGTACTCCAGCCTGTGTGACAGAGTGAGAACCTGTCTCAACAAACTCCAAAAACAAAACAAAAAATACTGTCCTGTGTAAGAGGTGAATGGTATTTCAGTTTAGCTTTACTTTATTTATTTATTTATTTATTTATTTATTTATTTATTTATTTATTTATTTTTGAGACAGAGTCTTGCTCTGTCACCCAGGCTGGAGTGCAGTGGCACAATCTTGACTCACTGCAACCTCTGCCTCCCGGGTTCAAGAGAATCTCCTGCATTAGCCTCCTGAGTAGCTGGGATTACAGACGCACGTCACCACATCCAGCTCATTTTTGTATTTTTAGTAGAGACGGGGTTTCACCATGTTGGCCAGGCTGGTCTTGAACTCCTGACCTCGTGATCTGCCTGCCTCAGTCTCCCAAAGTGCTGGGATTACAGGCATGAGCCACTGCACTGGGCCAGTTACTTTATTTAAAAAAATTTTTTAAATTAATATATTTAATTCAGTGAGCGTTAAGGATTTAATTAACTTAATTTTTCCTATTTCTTTTGAGACAGAGCCTTGCCCTGTCACCCAGCCTGGAGTGCAATGGTGCTATCTTGGCTCACTGCAATCTCTGCCTCCCAGATTCAACTGATTCTCTTATGTCAGCCTCCCGAGTAGCTGGGATTACAGGCATGTGCCACGATGTCCGGCTAATTTTTGTATTTTTAGTAGAGATCGGGTTTCGCCATTTTGGTCAGGCTGGTCTTGAACTCCTGACCTCAGGTGATCCACCCGCCTCAGCCTCCCACAGTGTTGGGATTACAGGTGTGAGCCAGGACACCCAACCGGAAGCTTCTTTTTTCTGTTTGTTTGTTTGAGACAACAGGAGTTTTGCTCCTGTTGCCCAGGCTGGAGTGCCATGGTGCAATCTCAGCTCACTGCAATCTCTGCCTCCCGGGTTCAAGCAATTCTCCTGCCTCAGCCTCCTGAGTAGCTGGGATTACAGGCCTGTGCCACCATGCCTGGCTAATTTTGTATTTTTAGTAGAGACAAGGTTTCACCATGTTGGTCAGGTTAGTCTCGAACTCCTGACCTGAAGTGATCCACCTGCCTCGGCTTCCCAAAGTGCTGGAATTACAGGCGTGAGCTACCGTGCCCAGCTGGAAGCATCTTAAAATGTAAAATTGCAGATAGAGCTTTAGCAATTTTGACACTTGTACCCAAGATGCACATATTACTAGGGCAATGCCAAACAAATGCGGTTCTGTGGGGTTTCTGTTTGATTTTTAATTTGGAAAGGATTCTGGCTGAGAGAGGTGGCTCACACCTGTAATCCCAGCACTTTGGGAGGCTGAGGTGGGCAGATTACTTGAGGCCGGGATTTTGAGACCAGCCTGGCCAACATGGTGAAACGCTGTCTCTACTAAAATTACAAAAATTAGCCGGGCATGATGGTGGGCGCTGGTAATCCCAGCTATTTGGGAGGCCAAGGCAGGGAAATTGCTTGAACCTGGGTGGCAGAGGTTGCAGTAAGCCGAGATTGTGCCACTGCATTCCAGCCTGGGCAACAGAATGAGACTCTGTCTCAAAAGAAAAAGATTCTAAGGCATGGCAAATAAGATTTAAAAATTCTGTTGTACAATACTATGTTACATGTCAACGTGACTTAAATGTAGGAATTGTAACCAGGATGTCCTTCAGTCCTTGGATTTCTCTAGCCTTCATTTGTTGATATAGTTTGGTTGTTTGTCCTTTCCAGATTGCATGTCGAGATGTAATCTCCAGTGTTGGAGATGAGCCTGGTTGGAGGTATTTGGCTCATGGGGGTGGATCTCTCATGAATGGTTCAGTGCCAGCCCCTTGGTGCTGTTTTTGCAATAGTGGGTGGGATCTGGTTGTTTAAAAGAGTGTGGCACCTCCCTCCTGCGCTCTCTCTTGCCCTGTGACATGCCAGCTCCCCTTCAACTTTCCCTATAAGTGGAAGCTTCCCGAGGTCCTCACCAGAAGCAAATGCTGGTGCCATGCTTCCTGTACAGCCTGCAGAACCGTGAGCCAAATAAACCTCTTTTCTTTATAAATCACCCAGTCTTAGGCATTTATAGCAATGCAAGAACGGCCTAACACATTTGTTTTGCAACTATGAGTGTGAATCAACATATTTGGTCTTTTCAACACTCAAAACATTGTGCTTTAATTGTGAGACACATAAGGTTGGCATATGGGTTGCCAAAATTATGATTCTTGAATGTTCTGGCAGATATTCTGAATTTATAGAAAGAAATTGAGGAATAAAAAAATTTAAATAAGAATAAATTTAATAAATTTAAATAAGAATTTAAGGCCAGGTGCAGTGACTTATGCCTGTAATCCACCATTTGGGAGGCCGAGGTAGGTGGATCACCTGAGGTCAGGAGTGTGAGACCAGCCTGGCCAACATGGTGAAACCCCGTCTCTATTAAAAATACAAAAATTAGCCGGGCGTGGTGGTGGGCGCCTGTAATCCCAGCTGCTCAAGAGGCTGAGGCAGGAAAATCACTTGAACCTGGGAGGTGGAGGCTGTAGTGAGCCGAGATCGCGCCACTGCACTCTAGCCTGGGTGACAGAGTGAGACTCTGTCTCAAAAAAAAAAAGGCCAGGTGTGGTGGCTTATGCCTGTAATCCCAGTACTTTGAGAGGCCAAGGCAGGTGGATCACCTGAGGTTAGGAGTTCAAGACCAGCCTGGCCAACATGACGAAACCCTGTCTCTGCTAAAAAATACAAAAAATTATCTGAGCATGGTGGCAGGCACCTGTAATCCCAACTACTTGGGAGACTGAGGCAGGAGAATAGCTTGAATCTAGGAGGCAGAGGTTGCAGTGAGCCGAGATCACACCACTGCCCTGCCAGCCTGGGCAACACAGCGAGACTACGTCTCTAAATAAATAAATAAATAAAAAGGTGTTTGGCTCTATAAAGATCTACTTTTCTCCAAATCTCCAAATCTATTTTTTTCTTTTTGAGGGACAAGGTCTTGCTCTGTCACCCAGGCTGTAGTACAGTGGCACGATCATAGCTCACTGCAGCCTCAAACTCCTGGGCTCAAGTGAGCCTCCCACCTCAGCCTCCCCAGTAGCTGGGACTACAGGTGTGCGCCACCCTGCCAGGCTAATTTTTGCAATTTTTTAGAGAAGGGGTCTTGTTATGTTGCCCAGGCTGGTCTCAAACTTGTGAGCTCAAGCAATCCGCCCTCCTCAGCCTCCCAAAGTGCTGTGATTATAGAAGTGAGCCACTGTGTCTGGTCTACATTTTTATTTTAAGGGAGCATTAAGGGAATGCAGTCTTTTTTTTTTTTTTTTTGGACGGAGTCTGGCTCTGTTGCCCAGGCTGGAGTGCAGTGGTGGGATCTCAGCTCACTGCAAGCTCCGCCTCCCGGGTTTACGCCGTTCTCCTGCCTCAGCCTCCCGAGTAGCTGGAACTACAGGCGCCCGCCACCTCGCCCGGCTAGTTTTTGTATTTTTTACTAGAGACGGGGTTTCATCGGGTTAGTCAGGATGGTCTCAATCTCCTGACCTCGTGATCCACCCGTCTCGGCCTCCCAAAGTGCTGGGATTACAGGCTTGAGCCACCTCGCCCGGCCAGGAAATGCAGTCTTTTAATCAGAACTCTGCCAATGCTTTTTATCTAGACGCCCATTGCCATTTTTGTCTTCTATGAAATTTTTGTCTCAAGAAAAGCAGGATTGCATTTTTTTTCCTTAACAGATTGAGTTGGTGGTGTGTATTCTTGGTTACGAAAATGCTCACATAGCTTGAGGTTTTGAATGGGTAAATATTCATGATGCATGAAAAAGCATAATACATATTGTGTGATCTCAGTCCCATAAGATTGGCTGTTCTGCCTACACCCAGGACCCTAGAAGGAATGTCAAGCTGTAAAATGCTGGTGATTGTGGATGACTTTGTTTTTTGCTTCCTGTGTTTTTCAATATCCTATTTATTATTATTATTTTTTTAGACTGAGTCTTGCTCTGTCACCCAGGCTGAGGTGCAATGACGCAATCTTGGCTCACTACAACCTCCCCTGCCGGGCTCAAGTGATTCTCCTGCCTCAGCCTCCTGAGTAGCTGGGATTACAGGCATGCGCCACCACGCCCGGCTAATTTTTGTGATTTTAGTAGAGATGAGGTTTCACCATGTGGGCCAGGCTAGTCTTGAATTCCTGACTTCAGGTGATCTGCCCGCCTCAGCCTCCCAAAGTGCTAAGATTAAGGTGTGAGTCACTGTGTGCCACCTATTTCTTCTATGTAATTGTGTTTTTGTAGCTATCAACCACCCTCTCTTCACTGCCCTCTCCCTAAACTCTGGTAACTGTCAGTCTACTCTCTACCTCCACGGGTTCTTCCTTTTTTTTTTTTGAGACAGAGTCTTGCTCTGTTGCCCAGGCTGGAGTGCAGTGGCAGGATTTTGGCTCACCACAACCTCCATCTCCTGGGTTCAAGCAATTCTCCTGCCTCAGCCTCCTAAGTAGCTGGGATTACAGGTGTGCAGCACCACGCCTGGCTAATTTTTGTATTTTTAGTAGAGACGGTGTTTTACCATAGTGGCCAGGGTGGTCTCGAACTCCTGACTCAGATGATCCATCCACCTCGGCCTCCCAAAGTCTTGGGGTTACAGGTGTGAGCCACTGTGCCCGGTAGGTTCTTTTTGTTTTGAATGATGTTGCTGTGTTTTTAGATCTCTGCATGTCTTCATCCTCAACCCCTCCAGTTTTTTGCACTGATAACTTACAACGTGTTCCCATCATATTAAAGGTTGTGATGGGTTTTATGGCTCTCGTTACATACTACCAAGCTATTTTTCAGAAAGATGGGACTAAGAGAGTTTTCTCTAGCTTGATCAAGGTGTAACTTGCCTACAGTAAACTTCATTCACTTTTAGTCTACAGTTCGATGAAAATTGGTAAATGTATACGGTCATGTGACCACCACCACAAACAGGGTGTAGAACAGTTCCAGAACCCCCGACACTGCCCCAAAATGTTTTATTTTGCCCCTTTACCGAAGAAATTTCCTTCCTTGATCCCTGGCCCCGGAGAATCACTCACCCATTTTCTTTTTCTTTTCTTGCTTTTTTTGTTTTTTTTGAGATGGAGTCTTGCTCTGACACCCAGGCTGAAGTGCAGTGGTGTGATCTCGGCTCACTGCAGCCTCTGCCTCCTGGGTTCAAGGGATTCTCCTGCCTCAGCCTCCCAAGTAGTTCAGATTACAGGCACCCACCACCACGCCCAGCTAATTTTTGTATTTTTTTTTTTTTTTGAGGCGGAGTCTCGCTCTGTCGCCCAGGCTGGAGTACAGTGGCCTGATCTTGGCTCACTGCAAGCTCCGCCTCCCGGGTTCACGCCATTCTCCTGCCTCAGCCTCCAGAGTAGCTGGGACTACAGGTGCCCGCCACCAAGGCCGGCTAATTTTTTGTATTTTTAGTAGAGACGGGGTTTCACCGTGTTAGCCAGGATGGTCTCAATCTCCTGACCTCGTGATCCGCCCGCCTCGGCCTCCGAAAGTGCTGGGATTACAGGCGTGAGCCACCATGCCCGGACTAATTTTTGTATTTTTAGTAGAGATGGGGTTTCACCATGTTGGCCAGGATGGTCTTAAACTCCTGATCTCAAATAATCTGCCCCCGTCGGCCTCCCAAAGTGCTGGGATTACAGGCATGTGTCTCACTGGCTGAGAACTTAGAGGCACCTCTCCCATCTGCGCCCAGCTGCCCTCTTCCAGAATTTTTTATAAATAGAATAGTCATATTGCCATTTGACTTTTTTCACTATCCTAATGTTGTTGCAATTCTTCCAAGTCAGTTCATGTATATTTCATTCCTTCTTATTGCCAAATAGGATTCCATTGTACGGATATACCAAAATTATCTATCTGATAGCCTCCCTTCTTAATTTTTAGCTATTATAATTGGTACGGCAGAAAGTAGTACTACTTTTGAGTACACTCAAAACTTGTGTGTGTGTATACATGTTCATTTCTCTTAAGTAAATACCTAGATCAAGATAATCAGGCTGGGTGAGGTGGCTCATGCCTGTAATCCCAGCACTCTGGGAAGCTGAGGCTGGAGGATTGCTTGAGCCCAGGAGTTTGAGACCAGTTTGGGCAACATGGTGAAACTCTGTCTGTACAGAAAAATAAAAAAAATTAAGCCGGGCCTGGTGGTGCATGCTTGTAATCCCAGTTGCCCAGGAGGCTGAGACAGGAGGATTGCTTGAACCCAGAAGGTTGAGGCTGCAGTGAGCTGTGATAGCACAACTGCATTCCAACCTGGGTAACAAAATGAGACCCTATCTCAAAAAAAAAAAAAAAGAAAAAGGTGGTGGGGCGCGGTGGCTTTTGCCTGTAATCCCAGCACTTTGGGAGGCTGAGGCGGGTGGATCACCTGAGGTCAGAAGTTCGAGACCAGCCTGGCCAACATGGTGAAACCTGGTCTCTACTGAAAATACAAAAAATTAGCTGGGTGTGGTGGCGGGCGCCTATAATCCCAGCTACTTGGGAGGCTGAGGCAGGAGAATTGCTTGAACCCAGGAGGCGGAGGTTGCAGTGAGCTGAGATTGTGCCACTGCACTCCAGCCTGGGTGACAGAGCGAGGCTGTCTCAAAAACAAAAAAGAAAAAGAAAAAAAAAAGATAATCAGCAGGACCAAGAAATGGGAACAAAGACTACTTGCTGCTCGCAACAGATGCTACTCGGTGCCACCATGAGCTTGTCCGGTAAACATCCAAAGAGAGCAGGAGGAGAGAAAAAAAAAATTTACCCACCTAGAATTACAAGTAGTTCTACAGATTTTACTAAAAAAAAAAAAAAAAAAAAAAAAAAAAAAAA
>NC_037670.1:12329847-12353869 GCF_003255815.1 Theropithecus gelada | reverse complement strand
TAAAAAAAAAAAAAAAAAAAAAAAAAAAAAAAAGGAGGAAAAAAGGTACTGATTATCTTGCAGTGGGGGACGTCCCCAGAGAGGCTGCTGGTTGGAGACACAGAGCCCCTTTCTTTCTCTTCCCACTTTCCCTCTTGTCAGCCAGAGACAAAGAACTCAGGCTTCAGGTGGCTCAAAAGCTAAAGGAAGGAAAAAAGAAAAAAAAGAGGCCGGGCACAGTGGCTCACGCCTGTAATCCCAGCAGTTTGGGAGGCTGAAGTGGGCGGATCACGAGGTTAGGAGTTCGAGACCAGCCTGACCAACATGGTGAAACCCTGTCTCTACTAAAAATACAAAAAGTAGCTGTGCATGGTGGCAGGAGCCTGTAATCGCCATTGCACACCAGACTGGGCAACAAGAGTGAAACTCTGTCTCAAGAAAAAAAAAAAAAAGAGAGAGAGAGAGAGAATGAGACTGCTGCTTCAGGAGGTTAAAAGTCCAAGAAAAAAAGGAGAACTTTAAACTTTAAGTATTGAGCAAACACTAAGTCTAACAAACATAATGTTAGCTCTAGATTACTTATTGATTAATGAGGAAACCTGTAGGTACAGGGAGAAAATAAAAGGTGACTAAATTATGTATATGTATAAAATATACATACATAATATACGTGATATAAATATAATACGTATAGTTGTATTATGTATATATGTATTTGTATATATGTATTTATGTATATATGTATTTGTATACGTATATATAATACATATAATGTATTACATATAATATACATATAATACATAGATAATATTTTAATATAAATATAAACAGACAAATTGAGTATACAATATATTTTCTAAGTTTGATTCAACTGGAAATTCAAAATTCATATAACAAAAATATAAAACAGGACACTGGGTTTTGTGCTTCCACAATGTAGGTTCTAACTTTAACCTTTCAAAAAATGCACTAGGCCGGACGTGGTGGCTCACGCCCTGTAATCCCAGCACTTTGGGAGGCCAAGGTGGGAGGACTGCTTTAGGCCAGGAATTTAAGACCAGCTTGGGCAACACAGTGAGACCCCTGCCTCTATAAAAAAAAAAAATAATGAGCCGGGCATGGTGGTGAATGGCTGTTGTCTCAGCTACTCGGGAGACTAAGGCAGGAGGATTGCTTGACCCCTGGAGGTTGAGGCTACAGTGAACCATGATAGCGCCACTTCAGCCTGGGTGACAGAGGGAGATCCTGCTTCCAAAAAAAAAAAAGAAGAAGAAGAAGAAAGGAGCCCCATCCCACATGCCAGACTACATCACCCCAAAATCTCACTGCTGGAGATGCCATCATCTCAGACGACATCACCCCAACCCAGGGCCTTGACACTGGAGATGACTTCACCCCTTACACTAAACCTTCACTCCTTGGGTAGCAAACTCAAGTCACGCCCGTGGATTTGCCTCTCCTGAGACACAAATGGACACAGGACATTTCTACTTTTCTTTCTGAACTCCCTGCCTGCATAGGCTATGATCTTAGTATGCTGCTTGCTCTCTGCTCAAATGTACACCCCCTCACATCCATCCCTAAAAGAAACTCTGGCAATGTGCAAGCCAATCTAGAAGCCATGCCAGTGAGTGACAGCGTCATTCCACTCTGCTCTAGGTCCAGAATTGATCTGTTCCCTTGGCCCCACCGTAGGCGGTGGAGTGGGTGACTGTATGTGGGATTTCAGGTCACACTGGGTGCCTTCATATTCTTCAACTGTTTATGCTCATCCAAGGCCTTACTCAGCACAGCACGTAGCCCAGACTTCTCTGATAGCCTTTAATATCTACACCATTCGAACGATATCCGTTGGAATATGCACAAGGTCTCATGCCTAGGTCTGTGGTGTTAGGAACAACAGACCAAAGGTTGCAGGCTAGACTTTAGAAGTAGATCACCACATCCACATGGGCCAAGCTGGTAGCCAGAGTATGAACTTAGAGGCGCCTCTCCCACCTGGCAGGCTGGGCTCCCTGAATTCCCGCCTCTTCCTCCCTTCCTCCCTTCCTCCCTTCCTCCCTTCCTCCCTTCCTTCCTTCCTTTATTTTGAGACCGAGTCTCGCTCTGTTGCCTAGGCTGGGGTGCAATGGTGCGATCTCGGTTCACTACAACCTCCACTTCCCAGGTTCAAGCAATTCTCCTGCTTCAGTCTCCTGAGTAGCTGGGACTACGGGCACAAGTGACCATGCCCAGCTAATGTTTATATTTTTAGTAGAGACGGGGTTTCACCATGCTGGCCAGGTCTCAAACTCTCTACCTTCACGAGGTTTTTTTTTTTTGTTTTTGTTTTTGTTTTTTTCTGAGACAGAGTCTTGCTCTGTTGCCCAAGCCTCGGACTCCTGACTTCAAGTCTCGAACTCCTCTCCTCAAGTGATCCACTCGCCTCGGCCTCTCAGCATGCCAACGTGCTGGGATTACAGGCGTGAGCCACCGCGCCAGCCCCCACCACTTTCTTTAAATGGAGCATTTAGACATCTGCCCTTGAACTTCAAGTGACTGGCACTGTATTCCCCTCTCTCTATATGTATTGCTAGTTGCTACATGCTTTCTCCACTTCACTCTACTCCGATTCTCTCTCTCTCTCTACTTGATCTGGGGATGGAGGATTGCTCTCCCAACTCACGGTGCCCTCCTGACTCATGGTGCCCTCCATACCTAGAAGGCACTTATTTATTGTCTGTAAAAAATCTCTGGGGCCAGGCACAGTGGTTCATTTCTTTAATCCCAGCACTTTTGGAGGCCGAGGCAGGAGGATCACTTGAGCCCGGGAGTTCAAGACCAGCCTGGGCAACGTGGTGAGACTCCATCTCTATAAAATAATGATAATGATAATAGAAAGAAATCTTTGAATTTGTTTCCTGTTGTGATGGTGTCAGAAGCATTTGAACCAGAGCGACCGCATCTTGAGTGGGGTAGAATGAGCTGAGACCTGCTGGGCTGCATCCCAAGAGGTTAGGCATTCTTAGTCACAGGATGAGATAGGACGTCACAGGATACAGGTTACAAAGACCCTAATAAAACAGAATGCAATAAAAAAAAATGCCAGCCATGGCCAGGTGCGGTGGCTCATGCCTGTAATCCCAGCACTTTGGGAGGCCGAGGCAGGCGAATCACAAGGTCAGGAGCTTGACACCAGCCTGGCCAACATAGAGAAACCCCGTCTCTACTAAAAATACAAAAAAGTAGCCTGGCGTAGTGGTGGACCCCTGTAATCCCAGCTACTCAGGAGGCTGAGGCAGGAGAATC
Source organism: Theropithecus gelada (assembly GCF_003255815.1). Taxonomy (NCBI): domain Eukaryota; kingdom Metazoa; phylum Chordata; class Mammalia; order Primates; family Cercopithecidae; genus Theropithecus; species Theropithecus gelada. The sequence continues at coordinate 12,350,602 of NC_037670.1, read as the reverse complement.
ACTTGAACCCGGGAGGTGGAGGCTGCAGTGAGCTGAGATTGCGCCATTGCACTTTAGCCTGGGCGACAGAGTGACTCCATCTCAAAAAAAAGCTGGCCAAAACTCGCCAAAACCAAGATGGCAACAAGAGTGACCTCTGGCTGTCCTCACTGCTCATAATATGCTAATTATAATACATTAGCTTGCTAAATGGCACTCCTACCAGTGCTGTGACAGTTTGCAAATGCCACGGCAATGCCCAGAAGTTACCCTATATGGTCTAAAACGGGCAGGAATTCTCAGTTCTGGGACATTCCTATCCCTTTTCTGGAAAACTCATGAATAATCCACCCCTTCTTTAGCATATGATCAATAAATAACCATTAAAAAATAGCCAACCAACAAAACAAACAAAAAAAGACCAAAAAATAAAAAACAAAACGAAACAAAAATAGCCAACCAACAAAACAAACAAACAAACAAACAAAGACCAAAAAATAACAAAACGAAACAAAAATAGCCAACCAGCAGCCATCGGGGCTGCTCTGTGAAGTAGCCATTCTCCTGTTTCTTTATTTCTGTAATAAACCTGCTTTCACTTCACTCTGTGGACTCACTCCAAATTCTTTTTTTTTTTTTTTGAGACGGGATCTCGCTCTGTCGCGCAGGCTGGAGTGCAGTGGTGCGATCTCGTCTCACTGCAAGCTCCACCTCCCGGGTTCACACCATTCTCCTGCCTTAGCCTCCAGAGTAGCTGGGACTACAGGTGCCCGCCACCAAGCCCAGCTAATTTTTTGTATTTTTAGTAGAGACGGGGTTTTGCCATGTTAGCCAGGATGGTCTTGATCTTCTGACCTCGTGATCCACCCACCTTGGCCTCCCAAAGTGCTGGGATTACAGGTGTGAGCCACCGCGCCCGGCCCTTCCAAATTCTTTCTTGCACAAGATCCAAGAACCCTCTCCTGGGGACTGGATCAGGACCTGTTTCCAGTAAAAGTGCTTTCCTGAATTTGCGACTTCCATCTGAAGAACCAGGGGAAATCTGAGGCTGGGTTTTCCCTGGGGTGCTGGGGGAACACAAGATTGGGCTCCCAGAGCCACAGAGACCATCCAGCAGGCATAAACTGGACATGGTGGGTCACACAAAAGCCACGAGGGCATCTGCCGATATAAGCAAGTTTCTCGAGTGAGGAATCTTTAGGGATCCCTAAGCATTAGGCCATCCACCTGGTAAATAAGTATCCTGTGAAAAGCCTGCTGTGAACACTACGCCCAGCTTCCCTTCATTTCTCCTTAAAGCAGGTTTGCTAGCCACTCTGCTACTGAGACGCCCATGTAGCTCTTAAAGCAGGGTGTCTCTCCATGTTCTTGCTTGCCCCACTCCCCAGTATCTTGGGCCTGCTGTGGCTGGTTATGTTAAAGTAGATATCTAGGCAGACATGAGCAGGGTAGGAGAGGATGCCCTGTTCCCTTCCCCAGGAATGTCAAGTGACAACTAGGTGGTGGTCAGGTGGTTGTTAAACTGTCTTTCTAAAATAATAATTGGTTGTAGCTGGCGCCAGGGAAAGGCAGTTTCCCAATAGATAGAAAACACCTGAGGCTGGTGATCAGCCGCTTCCCGATAAGATCTCAGGAGTTGGGTAAGTGGTTTCAAGCATGTGCGCTAAGAGGCAACATGGCAGAGTTTAAGTGGTATTTATTTTTGGTTTTGTTTTTGATGGAGTCTTGCTCTGTTGCACAGGCTGCAGTGCAGTGGAGAGATCTCAGCTCACTGCAACCTCCAACTCCCAGGTTCAAGTGATTCTCCTGCCTCAGCCTCCTAAGTAGCTGGGATTACACATGCCCACCAGGACACTCAGTTAATTTTTTTTGAGATGAAGTCTCACTGTGTTGCCAGGCTGGAGGGCAGTGGCATGATCTCGGATCACTGCAACCTCTGCCTCCTGGGTTCAGGCAATTCTCCTGCCTCAGCCTCCCGAGTAGCTGGGATTACAGGCACACACCACCATGCCCAGCTAATTTTTTTTTTTTGTATTTTTAGTAGAGACGGGGTTTCACCATCTTGGCCAGGATGGTCTCAATCTCTTGACCTCGTGATCTGCCTGCCTCAGCCTCCCAAAGTGTTGGGATTACAGGCATGAGCCGCCATGCCCGGCCCCAGCTAATTTTTATATTTTTGGTAGAGAGGGGGGTTTCACCATGTTAGCCAGGCTGGTCTTGAACTCCTGGCCTCAAGCAATCTGCCCACCTCGGCCTCCCAAAGTGCTGGGATTATAGGCATGAGCTGTCCCGCGTCCGGCCTCATTCCTGTTATAAAAACTTTTTAATAAACTCTGACTCCTGCTCAAAACCTTGCCTCAGTCTCTCACTCTGCCTTATGCCCCTCAGATGAATTATTTCCTTCGAAGAGGCAAGAATTGAATTGCTGCAGACCCGTATGGATTCGCTGCTGCTAACAAAAGAAGCATCCCATGAAGGAGACACTGCAAACACCACGCCCTTCATTTCCCATTAAAGCAGGGTTACTAGCTGCTCTGCTACTGAAACCCCCATTTAGTTGGGGGCTCTCAAAGCGAGATCTCTTCCCATGTTCTTGCTTTCCCCACCCTGCCAATAGCTTGGGACTGCTCTTGTGGGTTACTTGGTGCGAGGTTTATGGTAGAGGTGTTACAGGAAAGGTCAGGGTGAGTCCGTAAAGTGAAAGCAAGTTTATTAGGAAAATAAAGAAATAAAAGAATGGCTACTCCATAGACAAAGCAGCCCCGAGGGTGGCTGGTTGGCGAATTTTATGGTTATTTCTTGATTACGCGTCAAACAAGGGGTGGATTATTCATGCCTCCATATAGCGTAACTTCCTGACGTTGCCGTGGCATTTGTAAACTGTCATGGCGCTGGTGGGACTGTAGCAGTGAGGACGACCTGCGGTCACTCTCGTCGCCATCTTGGTTTTGATGGGTTTTGGCCGGCTTCTTTACTGAAACTAAGGGAGGAGACCACCCCTCATATTGTCTTATGCCCAATTTCTGCCTCCAAAGAAAGAAGAAGTAAAAACTTAAAGGCAGAAATGAAATCCACAAGCAGACAGCTTGGAGCCACACCCTGGGCCTGGTCATTAAAGATCGACCCCTGGCCTAATCAGTTATGGTATCTATAGATTGCAGACGTTGTATGGAAAAGCACTGTGAAGATCCCTGTCCTGTTCTGTTCCATTCTAATTACCGGTGCATGCAGCCCCCAGTCATGTACCCCCTGCTTGCTCAATCGATCACGACCCTCTCACGTGCACCCCCTTAGAGTTGTGAGCCCTTAAAAGGGACAGGAATTGCTCACGCGGAGAGCTCGGTTGTTGGAGACGTGAGTCTTGCTGAAGCTCCCGCAGAGTAAAGCCCTTTCTTCTTTAACTCGGTGTCTGAGGAGTTTTGTCTGAGACTTGTCCTGCTACAAAACCTGTTTTATCAGCGAGGTCTTTATGCCCTGTATCTTGTGCTGACCGCCTATCTCATCTTGTGACTGAGAATGCCTCAACCATCTGAGAATGCACCCAGTAGGTCTCAGCCTCATTTTGCTCAGTTCCTATTCAAGATGGAGTTGCTCTGGTTCACCTGCCTCTGACAGAGACAAGGTATTCCATTTTTCCAGGGCTAGTCTCTGTCTCAGGCAAGGTCTTTGCTCCTGGGTCTTGGGGATGGAATTTCTCAGCATATCTGTCCGTGGCAGCCAAACTTTTTCTTATGTCTTTGGATGGGGGGGCGGTCTTTGGCAGGACAGGATTTCTCATCCCTACTCCCATGGTGGCTGACCTCTCTGTATCAGTGCAGGCTTCTGAGTGCAAGCAGCTGTCCTCCCCTCCACCCGGGCATTCAGCTTTGCCTCTAGCTCTCCTTCGGCAGCAGCTAGCTTGGAAATGAGGGCAGGAGGATGTGTAACCACCTGAGAGGTTCTTCTTGCTGGCTGCGTACAGAAACACCATGGCATTGTAGTAGAGAAAGAGTTTAATAGACATAAGGCTGGCCATACCACATGGGAGATGGAGTTAGCACTCAAATCATCTTGTCCAAAGCTTGTATGTTAGGAGTGTCATGGGAAAACGACGGCTGGTGGTGTGGGGGTAAAAGAATTTGTGAAGACAGTTTTAGGCCGGGCGCGGTGGCTCAAGCCTGTAATCCCAGCACTTTGGGAGGCCGAGATGGGTGGATCACGAGATCAGGAGATCGATACCATCCTGGCTAACGCGGTGAAACCCCGTCTCTACTAAAAAAATACAAAAAACTAGCCAGGCGAGGTGGCGAGCGCCTGTAGTCCCAGCTACTCAGGAGGCTGAGGCAGGAGAATGGCGTAAACCCGGCAGGCAGAGCTTGCAGTGAGCTGAGATCCGGCCACTGCACTCCAGCCTGGGCGACAGAGCGAGACTCCGTCTCAAAAAAAAAAAAGACAGTTTTAAGTAAAGGAAGGCAGATTTATTAGACAAAGAAGGAAAATACGTTGCCGGAGAGATAACGGGCTACCAGCAGAAGAGAAACTGACTGCAAAAAAACAAAGGCTTGCTTGAGATTTTAGAGGGTAGTGTTTATGCTGTCTGTTGAAGAGGGCTTTATGTAGTACTGATAACATCAAGGTTGCAGTGCACTGACTTGCAGGTGTCTGGTGATACCTGGGTGCAGGAAAGATTTTGAGTTACTTGCGCAGGAGGGCTGTGTGTCCTGGACCATGAAGAAAGACAGACTTGTTGCTTATCTGCTTTCTCTTTTTGCTTTCCTTTGGTTCTGCCGGCCCGACTCCCTTTCCCTAATTAGGACTCCACAAGGGGATGAGGGTGGCCAGGTAATAGGTGCTTGCTGCTGATTGGTTGGGGCGGAGATGAAATGATAGGAGTCCAAGCTGTCCTCCTGCAGGCAGAATTGCTTCTGGGCAGGGACACAGGGGTGGGTTTGGTGGGGGATTCAGGAGGGTTCAGGTGGAGTCATGAATGTCTGACATGCAAAAATCCTTCAAAGACATCTCAAAAGGCCAATCTTAGGGCTGAAGTTCCTCTCCTCCTCCAAGCCTGATGGCCTCCCACTGGCTTTACAAAAGGCTTGCGGGAGGAGAGGAGTTTCAGGCAAGGCCTATTACCATTTAAATGATAACCTAAAATGTCTTCCAAAGTTAGCTTGGCCCAGTAGCCCCCAAATAATCAAGGGAAAGGCAAGATGGTGGAGGCGGAGGGTGTTAACTCTGCTTACTATTGTAATTTTTCTCAGTGATATAATTTTCGCAAAGGCAGTTTCAGGTAGACTACTGATCATTGCCAACTGGTGTGTTGACAAAAAGAGTTAAACTCTAAAATATTTAAAGAGATTTATGCTGAGCCAAATATGAGTGACCAAGGCTCATGACATAGCCCCTCAAAGTCCTAAGAACAGGTGCCCAAGGTGGTTGGTTTATAGCTTTTATACATTTTATTTTATTTTAGGCAGAGTCTCGTTCTGTTGCCCAGGCTGGAGTGCAGTGGCACTCACTGCAACCTCTGCCTCCCAGGCTCTAGCAATTCTTGTGCCTCAGCCACCCACATAGCTGGGATTACAGGTGTGCGCTACCATGTCTGGCTAATTTTTGTATTTTTATTAGAGACGAAGTTTCACCATGTTGGCTAGGCTGGTCTTGAACTCTTGGCCTCAAGTGATCCTCCTGCTTTGGCCTCCCAAAGTGCTGGGATTACAGGCGTGAGCCACCACCCCTGGCCATTTTTTTTTTTTTTCGAGAGGGAGTCTTGCTCTGTTGCCCAGGCTGGAGTGCAGTGGCACAATCTCGGCTCACTGCAACCTATGCCTCCTGGGCTCAAGTGATTCTCCTGTCTTAGCCTCCTGAGTAGCTGGGATTACAGGTGCTCGCCACCATGCCCGTTAAGTTTTGTATTTTTAGTAGAGACGAGGTTTCACCATGTTGGCCAGGTTGGTTTCAAACTCCTGACCTCAAGTGATCCGCCCGCCTCGGCCTCCCAAAGTGCCGGAATTACAGGCGTGAACCCCTGCGGCCAATTTTATACGTTTTAGAGGGACGGAAGTTACAGGCAAACGTCAATCAATACACGTAAGGTGTACATTAGTTCAGTCAGGAAAGGTGGAACAATTTGGGGTGCGGGGTGGGGGGACTTCCAGATCATAGGTGAATTCCAAGATTTTCTGACTGGAAATTGGTTGAAAGAGTAAAATTATGATCTAAAGACCTGGAATCAACAGAAAGGCATGTCTGGTTTAAAGATAAGAGGTTGTGACCTTTTACCTCGCACTTCTGAGAGCAAGATGGGTCACCAGCAGCTGTACTAGAGCCACCAGTGAATATTCGGCCAGGGTTCTCGTTCTTGTCGTATCTGCCCAAACCAGCATGGTCTGATCCGGAAATATGCCCTCAATAATGTGCCGCCAGTGTTTCCGTCAGTATAGGACAGATATCGGTTTCATTAAGTTGCACTAATTGATCTTCCTTGAAAGGATTATCCAAGACATCTACCCAGTGAAAAACCACGATAGCGGCCGGGCGCGGTGGCTCACGCCTGAAATCCCAGCACTTTGGGAGGCTGAGGCGGGCAGATCACAAGGTCAGGAGATAGAGACCAACCTGGCCAACATGGTGAAACCCCATCTCTACTAAAAATACAAAAATTAGCTGGGCGTGGTGGCACGTGCCTGTAATCCCAGCTACTCAGGAGGCTGAGGCAGGAGAATCGCTTGAACCCGGGAGGCAGAGGTTGCAGTGAGCCGAGATCACACCACTGCACTCCAGCCTGGCAACAGAGCAAGACTCCGTCTTAAAAAAAAAAAAAAAAAAAAAAAAAAAAAACACCATGATAGCTTTTTGTACATAAAATAAACAGTTTTAAAAAAGATAAGGGGTTGTGGAGACCACTTTTTTTTTTTTTTTTTTTTTTTTGGACAGAGTCTCACTCTGTTGCCCAGGCTAGAGTGCAGTGGCACAATCTTGGTTAACTTCAGAGAGAAGAAGGCTTCAGAGAGAATAGATAGTAAATGTTTCTCATCAGACTTAGAAAGGTGCCAGACTGTTGGTTAAATCTCTCCTGAATCAGGAGAAGACCTGGAAAGGGAAGGGGACGCTCTACAGAGTGTAGACTTTACCTGACAAGAGGCAGCTTTGCAGGGCCGTTTCAAAATATGTCAAAGAAAAATTTATTTTGGGCTAAAATACTTCTGTTTCTTTCATGACCTGCTCTGTCATGTGATACTATACTTCAGTCAGGTTGGAATTTGGTATCTTATTGCTACAAAGAGTCTGTTTTGTCAGTCTTAAGATCTCTGTGTTGATGTGAAAGCTGGCCAGTTGTGCCTGAATTCCGAAAAGATGAGGGCAGAATGAGGCATGTCCAACCCTCCTTCCCATCATGGCCCGAACTAGTTTTGCAGGTTTACTTTGGAATGCCCTTGGCGAGAAGGGATCCGTTTAGTAGGTTGGGGGGCTTAGAATTTTATTTTTGGTTTACAGGTGCAAAGCTTATGATTTAGCCGGCGGTATTTCCTGCCCCTCCCAAGGGAGCAGATTTTGCTTCAACCCTCCCTCACCGTGTAATGAGGGGCAGGTTCCTATCCCTCCCCCAGAACTAGATGGTCTTACTTATGCCCTTACTTCCACCAGGAGTGAACCTTTGCCTGTCCCCTGGGGATGGGAAGGATTCCTGCCCCTTCCCCTGAGGCTTAAGTCCTTCTGCTTCTTGTGAGACAAGGTTCTAGGAGGTAAGAAGGGGTTTATGCCCGTGAACCACTGAGGGAGCCTCTTTCCTGTCTCTTTTTTTTTTTTTTTTTTTTTTTTGAGACGGAGTCTCACTGTGTCTCCCAGGCTGGAGTGCAGTGGCGCGATCTCGGCTCACTGCAAGCTCCGCCCCCCGGGTTCACGCCATTCTCCCGCCTCAGCCTCCCAAGTAGCTGGGACTACAGGCGCCCGCTACCACGCCCGGCTAGTTTTTTGTATTTTTAGTAGAGACGGGGTTTCACCATGTTAGCCAGGATAGTCTCGATCTCCTGACCCCGTGATCCACCCGCCTCGGCCTCCCAAAGTGCTGGGATTACAGGCTTGAGCCACCGCGCCCGGCTTTCCTGTCTCTTTTACCTCCAGTCTTTCTCATGAGCACCAAGAGGTGGAAAAGAGATTGCGAGTGAACTTGGGGTCTGCTAGATCCTGATGTACCCAGGGGGATTCTAAGTTGTCATGCTGGCCCACTTCTAGCCTCTAAGAATTCATTAAAATGTTGTTTTCCTGTCACCTGCTTTTTTGGTGGCCACTTCTTCTCCTGTGCTCTGACAAAGGTGGAAGTTTTCATGTGTCCTGTCTCTCCTGAGAGGGCACAGTCACTCTTTGGACCTCAGTTCACTTGGTTTCCTTGAAGCCTAGATTTCTGATGGGCTCAGGAAATGCCAAAATTTATAGATTACCCAGCTTTTTCTTCTTTTTATGGTAGGAGTCTCTTGTGGATTTATTTTATTTATTAATTTTATTGCACTTTTTGTAGAGATGGGGGCCTTGCTAGGTTGCCCAGGCTGGTCTTGAGCTCCTGGCTTCAAACGATCCTCCTGCCTTGGCTTCTCAAAATGCTGGGATTACAGGTGTGAGTCACCATGCCCAGCCTCTTGTGGCTTTTTTACTCTAAGTGAAAGCATAAATCCAATAATTTTTATTTTTATTGCTATTGTTTAGAGACGAGTCTCACTCTGTCACCCAGGTTGGAGTGCAGTGGTACAATCCTGGCTCACTGCAAGCTCTGCTTCCCAGGTTCAAGCGATTCTTCTGCCTCAGCCTCCTGAGTAGCTGGGATTACAGGTGCACGCCACCACGCCTGGCTAATTTTGTATTTTTAGTAGAGATGGGGTTTCACCATGTTACCCAGGCTAGTTTCAAACTCCCGACCTCAGGATCCGCTCACCTCGGCCTCCCAAAGTGCTGGGATTATAGGCGTGAGCCACTGCACCCAGCCAAAATCCAATAATTTTTAATAACTCAAAATATGATTTTGATGACCTAAGTTGGTTTTTTTTTTTTTTTCCTTTGTTCCTCTTTGTAATTTGATGCTTTGGTATATCTCAGTTCTAGTTTTTGATTTGTATCCAGGTAGTACAAGTTCTCATGGATTACATGTATGGTTTAGAATCCTGAAGTCAATGAGATGAGAGCAGACCTGCCGGGCGTGGTGGCTCACGCCTGTAATCCCAGTACTTTGGGAGGCCGAGGTGGGCGGATCACAAGGTCAGGAGATTGAGACCATCCTGGCTAACACGGTGAAACCCCGTCTCTACTAAAAATACAAAAAAATTAGCCGGGCGCAGTGGCGGGCCCCTGTAGTCCCAGCTACTCGGGAGGCTGAGGCAGGAGAATGGCGTGAACCCGAGAGGCGGAGCTTGCAGTGAGCTGAGATCCGGCCACTGCACTCCAGCCTGAGTGACAGAGCGAGACTCCGTCTCAAAAAAAAAAAAAAAAAAAAGAATGAAAGAGAGCAGACCTAACATCAAACACTTGAAGTAAAGAAATTTATGTGGAAGGAATATATAAAATGAGTTTACATTGGGTAGTTTGGATAAAGCATAACATTAGAGAAGGGTACATGCAGCTAGATGTGTCTTTACCTTTAAAAAAACTTGAATAGTGAGGCTGGGTGCAGTGGCTCGTGCCTGCAATCTTAGCACTTTCGGAGGCCAAGACGGGCGGATCACTTGAGGTCAGGAATTTGAGACCAGCCTGGCCAATGTGGTGAAACTATTTTTAGTCTCTAATAAAAATACAAAAATTGGCCAGGCATGGTGGTGCATGTCTGTAATCGCAGCTACTCAGGAGGCTGAGGCAGGACAACCGCTTAAACCTGGGAGGTGGAGGTTGCAGTGAGCCGAGATGGCACCGCTGCACTCCAGCCTGGGCAAAAGAATGAGACTCAGTCTCAAAAAACAAACAAAAGAACCCCAACAAACTTGAACAGCGAGAGGAGGATATTTTGATATGTTATTTCCATTTTCAGTAATAAATACATGTGTGTATCCAAGAACTTGTTAAAATGTAGATTTGTTTATTAAAAAACTTATTAGCATAAGGTCAGGAGATCGAGACCATCCTGGCTGACACAGTGAAACCCCGTCTCTACCAAAAAAGTACAAAGGAAAATTAACCGGGTGTGGTGGCAGGCACCTGTAGTCCCAGCTACTCGGGAGGCTGAGGCAGGACAATGGTGTGAACCCAGGAGGCGGAGGTTGCAGTGAGCTGAGATCGTGCCACTGCACTCCAACCTGGGCCACAGAGCAAGACTCTGTCTCAAAAAAAAAAAAAACACAAAAAACAAAAAACAAAACCTTATTAGGAGGTTTTAGTGGCAGATCAGACAGAGCTGAAGAGAGAATCTGTAAACTGAGAGAACAGAAGAAACTCACCACATGCTTCATGAGCAGCTATGAGACAGAAAATATGGAAGAGTAGTTAAAAACACATGGAGAATAGAAAGGGAAGGGTTAACCTCTATTTAATTGCAGTTCCTGGAGAAAAGAGGTAATGGGGGAAGAGAAAATACGTAAAGAGATAATAACTGGCAAGTTTCCCAGATTGAGAAGAGACCTTATCAGCTTTGAGAAGCCAAGGAATCCCAAGCATGGTAAATACAAAGAAATCTATGCCCAGAAACATCCTGGTGAAGCTTTAGAATATTAACGAAACAGGAAGTCTTGAAGCAACAACAGAAAAAGAAATTAAAGGCCTGACAGATCAAGCTCAGTCTTCTGTACAGCAACCTTGAAGCCAGAAGACAATGGAATCTTATTCATATGCTGAAAAAAAAAAAAACTATCAACTTAGAATTCTATACCTAGTAAGAATACTTTCAAGAGGCCAGGCGCAGTGGCTCACGCCTGTAATTCCAGCACTTGGGGAGGCCGAGGCGGGTGGATCATGAGGTCAGAAGTTCGACGCCAGCCTGACCAACATGTGAAACCCCGTCTCTACTAAAAGTACAAAAATTAGCCAGGCATGGTGATGCACGCCTGTAATCCTAGCTACTCGGGAGGCTGAGGCAGGAGAATTACTTGAATTTGCAGCCTCTACCTCCCAAATTCGTGGGATCTGCCCCCCTCGGCCTCCCAAAGTGCTGGGATTACAGGTGTGAGCCACCACACGCAGCTCAATGGCTGAACTTTTAGCTTCATTTTAGCAGAGTTCAGACATCCCCATAATCCTAATCTTGTGACTTGTCATTAGTTTTACAAAGGCAGTTTAGTCCCAGAACAAAGAGGGGGTAGTTTTGGGAAGGGCTATTATCATCCTTGCTTTAAGGTTAAACCATAAACTAAATTCCTCCACAAGTTAATCTAGCCTATGCCCGGGAATGAACAAGGACAGTTTAGAGGCTAGAAGCAAGATGAAGTCGGCTAGATTACATTACTTTACTGCCATCATTTTCCTATGCCAGGTTTTACTCACTGTCATAACTTCTTTTTTTTTTTTTTTTTTTTAAGACAGAGTCGGCCGGGCGCGGTGGCTCAAGCCTGTAATCCCAGCACTTTGGGAGGCCGAGGCGGGCGGATCACGAGGTCAGGAGATCGAGATCATCCTGGCTAACCTGGTGAAACCCCATCTCTACTAAAAACAAACAAACAAACAAACAAAAAACTAGCCGGGCGAGGTGGCGGGCGCCTGTAGTCCCAGCTGCTCGGGAGGCTGAGGCAGGAGAACGGTGTGAACCCGGGAGGCGGAGCTTGCAGTGAGCTGAGATCCGGCCACTGCACTCCAGCCTGGGCGACAGAGCGAGACTCTGTCTCAAAAAAAAAAAAAAAAAAGACAGAGTCCTACTCTGTCACCCAGGCTGGAGTACAGTGGGGCAATCTCAGCTCACTGCAACCTTCACCTCCCAGATTCGAGTGATTCTCCTGCATCAGCCTCCTGAGTAGCTGGGATTACAGGCACCCGCCACCATATCCAGCTAAGTTTTAGTAGAGACGGATTTTGCCATGTTGGCCAGGCTGGTCTTGAGCACCTGACCTCAAGCACTCCACCTACCTTGGCCTCCCAAAGTGCTGGGATTACAGGTGTGAGCCACTGCGCCCAGCCTCTGTCATAATTTTCGCAAAGGCAGTTTCAGTGGGATCACTAAACCACTCTCCTTGGCCAGGTTACCAGTTTCCCATCTGGGCACAGTGGGTTAGGGTCCTGGGGGTTGGTCCTCCCAACTCCAGTGTCTTCTGGTACCATCCTCCCTCCTTGCAGCAAATATAGTGTCTGTGGCCAAACTCTGGATTTACTGTGGCCAGAGGCTCTTAGTTACCACATTAACTGTCCCTTCCTCACTCCTTTCCCCCCCAACCATCTGCTTCTGTACCAGCTCCCCCGGCTAGGAGTCTTTCTACCTCCCCCTACCTAGGGGACTGGCCCTGCGGTGAGACCCCGCCCACACAAAGCTCCGCCCAACCCAGGAAGTCACACCTACTCAAGAAGCCCTGCCCACCCAAGAAGCCCCACCCACCAGCAAGCCACACCCATCCAAGAAACCCCACCCATCCAGGAAGCCCTGCCCAACCCATCAGATGGGCCCACTCCCCCATGAAAGCCACTATTGAGGTATTCTCAGCCCTGCTGCTATTTGGCCCGGCCATCAGGAGCCAGTCCACAGAACCCCATTAACCTTGCTGTCAAAACAGAATTTCCTGGCTGGGTGGCTCTCTCCTGTAATCCTAGCACTTTGGGAGGCTGAGGCTGGTGTATCATTTGAGGTCAGGAGTACGAGACTAACCTGGCCAACATGGTGAAACCTCGGGAGTTCTAGACCAGCCTGACTAATATGGTGAAACCCCACCTCTACTAAAATTACAAAAATTAGCTCAGCATGGTGGCATGGGCCTGTAATCCCAGCTACTCAGGAGGCTGAGGCAGGAGAATGGCTTGAACCTGGGAGACTGAGGTTGCAGTGAGCCAAGATGACGCCACTGCACTCCAGCCTGGGTGACAGAGTGAGACTCTGTCTCACAAAAACAAAAAAAACAAAGTAACAGGGTTTCTTTTTACAGACAATCTCCAAAGGCAATTTCATGATGATTAGGTTCAAACAGGATGGCACCTAGGAATTGTCCAATCTTCAACATTATCTAGAGAGTTTCTCTCAAACGATGCTTTAGTTTAAAATACTGTACCCCTCTCTCTCTCTCTCTGCATTTTCACAATCTGAGTTTTTTTTGTTTGCTTGTTTATTTTATTTTATTTTACTATTCTATTTTTTGCACTAGAACTGCCAATGGAAACACATGCAGTCCCGTGACCTCATTCTGGATTTCTCAGTTTCTAGAAATTAAATCAGCAAATTTGGAGTCCAAAGAAATAGGTTGCCAGGTGTGGTGGCTCACCCCTGTAATCCCAGCACTTTGGGAGGCTGAGGCACGTGGATCACTTGAGGTCAGGAGTTTGAGACCAGCCTGGCCAACATGGCAAAACCCCGTCTCTACTAAGAACACAAAAATTTGCTGGGCATGGTGGCGCACGCCTGTATTCCCAGCTACTCGGGAGGCTGAAGCAGGGAAATCACTTGAACCTAGGAGGCGGATGTTGCAGACAGCCGAGGTCGCACCACTGCATGCCAGCCTGGGAGACACAGCAAAACTCCATCTCAGAAAAAAAAGAAACAAAAGAAATAGGTTGTTTAAAACTTGACAATAATAGAATTTTATATGAGAAATATGGGGGTGTCTAGCATGTTTCCCTTGAGTCTAGGCTGTCAGCATTGGTGAAGTGATCACTTTGGGTTGCTGATTGAGAAGCTACTTGTTCTCTCAGAATGGAGGAATATTCAGGAGGCCAGGTCTGTGGTCTGTTAGGAACCAGGTTGCACAGCAGGAGGTGAATGGTGGGTGAGCGAGCGAAGCTTCGTCTATATTTACAGCGGCTCCTCAACACTATTATTACTGCCTGAGCTCTGCCTCCTGTCAGATCAGCTGTGGCATTAGGTTCTCATAGGAGTACCAACTGTATTGTGAACTGTGCATGAGTGATCTAGGTTGTGTGCTCCTTATGAAAATCTAATGCCTGATGATCTGTCACTGTCTCTCATCACCCACCTGCTGTGACTATCTAATTACAGGAAAACAAACTCAGGGCTCCCACTGGTTCCACATTATGGTGAGTTGTATAATTATTTCATTATATATTACAACATAATAATAGAAATAGGCTGGGTGTGGTGGCTCACGCCTGTAATCCCAGCACTTTGGGAGGCGGAGGTGGGCAGATCACCTGAGGTCAGGAGTTCGAGGCTACCCTGGCCAACATGGTGAAACACTGTCTCTACGGCTGGGCGTGGTGGCTCAAGCCTGTAATCCCAGCACTTTGGGAGGCTAAGACGGGTGATCACGAGGTCAGGAGATCGAGACCATTCTGGCTAACATGATGAAACCCCGCCTCTACTAAAAAATACAAAAAAACTAGCCGGGCGTGGTGGCGGGCACCTGTAGTCCCAGCTATTCGGGGGGCTGAGGCAGGAGAATGGCGTAAACCTGGGAGGTGGAGCTTACAGTGAGCCGAGATTTGGCCACTGCACTCCAGCCTGGGCGACAGAGCGAGACTCTGTCTAAAAACAAAAAACAAACAAAAAACAAAAAACACTATCTCTACAAAAAATACAAAAATTAGCTGGGGGTGGTGGTGGGTGCCTACAATCGCAGCTACTTGGGAGGTTGAGGCAGGAGAATCGCTTGAACCCGGGAGATGGAGGTTGCAGTGAGCCGAGATTGTGCCACTGCACTCTAGCCTGGGTGACAGAGTGAGACTCCATCTCAAATAATAATAATAAAAATAGAAATAAAGTGCACAATGAATGTAATGTGCTTGAACCATCCCAAAACCATCCCCCTCTACCCTCCTGGTCCATGGAACAATTGTCTTCCATGAAACCAGTCCCTGGTGCCAAAAAGGTTGGGGACTGCTGGTCTGGACAACCCGGGCTTCACAATTTTTAATTTGTTTGTAGGCTGTTACTGTAACAGGCTGAGAGGTGCTTGTAAACTTCAGAAGTTGTTTACTAGAGAGCCAAAAAAGGTGTTATAATGTGTGTGACATGCTATAACCCAGCTCTGGCCATAGACCCTTTTCTGATGAAGACAATGTTTTATCTCTAGTGATCCAATATGGCAGACAGCAGCCATATGTGGCATTGTACTCTTAAAATATGGATAATGCAACTGAAGAATGAATTTCCTTCCTTCCTTCCTTCCTTCCTTCCTTCCTTCCTTCCTTCCTTCCTTCCTTCCTTCCTTCCTTCTTTTCTTTTTCTCTTTCTCTCTTTCTTTCTTTCAAGACAGGGTCTCACTCTGTCACCCAGGCTAAAGTGCAGTGGCACTATCTGGGCTTACTGCAACCTCCGCCTCCCCAGTTCAAGTGATTCTCCTGCCTCAGCCTCCTGAGTAGCTGGGATTACAGGCGCCTGCCACCCTACCAGGCTAATTTTTGTATTTTTAGTAGAGACAGGGTTTCGCCATGGTAGCCAGGCTGGTCTTGAACTCCTGACCTCCACCCACCTCGGCCTCCCAAAGTGCTGGGATTGCAGGCATGAGCCACCGCACCTGGCCAGCTAACTTTTATTAATATTTTAGAAAAAGGGGATGCAAGTGCAGGTTTGTTACAAAGGTATATGGTGTGATGCTGAGTTTTGGGGTATGAATGAATATGTCAACCAGGTAGTAAGCATAGTATCCAATAGATCATTTTTCAGCCCTTGCCCTGCTCCCTCTCTTCTACCTCTAATAGTCCCTTGTCTATGTTTTCATCTTTATGTCTATGTGCCCCCAATATTTAGCTCCCTCTTATAAATGAGAATATGTGCTATTTGGTTTTGTGTTTCTGTGTTAGTTAGCTCAGAATAGTGGTTTGCAGCTGTATCCCGTTGCTTCAGTGGACATGATTTTGTTCTTTTTTATGACTGTGTAGTATTCCAGGGTGTATGTATACCATATTTTTCACCATAGATGGGCATCTAGGTTGATTCCGTGTCTTTGCTACTGTGAATACTGCTGTGCCATGGGTGCAGGTGTCCTTTTGGTAGAATAATTTATTTTTTGGGAGGTAGTTACTCAGTAGTGGAGTTGCTGGGTTGGATGGTGCTTTGACTCTTAGTTCTTTGAGAAATATCAGGACTGCTCTTCATAATGGCTGAACAATTTACATTCTGACCAACAGTGAATGAGTGTTTCCTTTTCTCCACAGCCTTGCTGCCATCTGTTTATTTTATTTTATTAAAAATATATAGGGAAAGTCTTGCTCTGCCACCCAACTGGAGTGGAGTGGCATGATCATGGCTCACTGCAGCCTTGGACTCCTGGGCTAAAGCAATCCTCCTGCCTCAGCTTCCTTGGTAGCTGTGACTACAGGCATGCACCACACCCCAACACACACAGATAATAATAATAATTATTATTATTATTATTTTTGTAGAGATGAGGTCTCGCTATGTTGCCTAGGCCAGTCTCCAACTTCTGGCCTCAAGTGATCCTCCAGCCTCTGCCTCCCAAAGTGCTGAGATTTCAGGCATGAGCCACTATACCTGGTCCTTGTTTTGACTTTTTTTTTTTTTTTTTTTTTTTGAGGCAGAGTAGCACTCTGTCGCCCAGGCTGGAGTGCAGTGGTGCCATCTCAGCTCACTGCAACCTCTGCTTCCCGGGTTCAAGTGATTCTCCTAACTAGCCTTCCAGGTAGCCAGGATTACAGGTGCGTGCCACCATGCCTGGCTAATTTTTTTTTTGTATTTTTAGTAGAGACAGGGGCCAGGCTAGTCTCAAACTCCTGACCTCAAGTGATGTGCCAGCCTCAGCCTCCCAAAGTGCTGGGATTACGGGTGTGAGTCACCGTGCCTGACCTTTTTTGACTTTTTAACAAAAGCCCTGATAAATGTAATTATACCCTGATTTTGCCTCATGATAGGCCCCTGTGCCCACAAACTTCCTATGGTCACTTTCCTAATATCTACTGTAAAATTGAGATTAATATCCTCACCACCTTGCAGAATTCCCACACTGACTTCCTGACCTATAGAATAAGAAATGTTAGGACGAGACAAATGGATAGCTCTTGTCAAAATAGTAAACCAAAAGCAATTCTGCACTGCTGCATTCAATCATAGTGATTTTCTTTTTTTAAGACAGGGTCTCACTATGTTGCCCAGGCTGGTCTCGAACTCCCAGGCTCAAGTGATCCTCCCGTCTTCCAAAGTGTTAGGATTACAGGTGTGAGCCACCATGCCCGGCTGAAAGATTAGTCTTGACGTAACAAAGAATTGCCCTCCAAAACCTATTAATAACTGGCCGGGTGTGGTGGCGCACACCTGTAATCCCAGCACTTTGGGAGGCTGAGGTGGGCGGATCACCAGGTCAGGAGATTGAGACCATCCTGGACAACATGATGAAACCCCGTCTCTACTAAAAATAGCAAAATTAGCTGGGCATGGTGGCACGCACCTGTAATCCCAGCTACTCGGGAGGCTGAGGCAGGAGAATCACTTGAACCTGGGAGGCAGAGGTTGCAGTGAGCCAAGATTGTGCCACTGCACTCATGGCTTGTGACAGAGTGAGACTCCATCTCAAAACAAACACACACCTATTAATGACCTTAGCTTTAGAGATGTACTTAGTGCCATGGTCTGAATGTTCATGTCTCCCCCAAATCCATATATGTTGCCATATTAACCCCTAAGGTGATGGTATCAGGAGGTGGGAACTTTGGGAGGTGTATTAGTCTGTTTTTACATTGTTATAAAGAAACAACTGACACTTTGGGAGTCCGAGGTGGGTGAATCACTTGAGGCCAGAAGTTCGAGACCAGCCTGGCAAACATGGTGAAACCCCTCTCTTCTAAAAATACAAAAATTAGCTGGGGGTGGTGGCATGCACCTGTAATCCCAGCTTCTTGGGAGGCTGAGGCAGGAGAATCACTTGAACCCGGGAGGTGGAGGTTGCAGTAAGCCGAGATCGCGCCACTGCACTCCAGCCTGGGCGACAAAGCAAGACTGTCTCAAAAAAAAAAAAAGAAAACAAAGAAAGAACTGAGACTTGGTCATATATATGTTTAATTGTCTTAGGGTTCTGCAGTCCATGCATAGCTGGGGAGGCCTCATGGAGCTTTTACTCATGGCGGAAGGCAAAGCCTGAGCAAGTGTCTTCACACGGCCAGAGCAAGAGGAAGAGAGAGAGCAGGGAGGTGCAACACACTTTTAAACAACCAGAGCTCATGAGAACTCTACCACAAGAATAGCACCAAGGGGATGGTATTAAACCATTTATGAAGGATTCACTTCCATGATCCAATCACCTCCCACCAGGCCCCACCTCCAGCATTGGGGATTACATTTTAACATGAGATCTGGGTGGGGACCAGATCCAAACCATATCAGGAGGTGATTAGGCCATGGTGGTGGAGCCCTCATGAATGGGATTAGTGCCCCTAAGAAAGAGACCCAGAGGCCAGGTAAGGTCATACCATAATTGCAGCACTTTGGGATGCTGAGGCAGGTGGATCACTTGAGATCAGGAATTTGAGACCAGCCTGGCCAACATGGTGAAATACATCTCTACTAAAAGTACAAAAATTAGCAGGGCATGGTGGCACACGATTGTAGTCCCAGCTACTTGGGAGACTGAGGCAAGAGAATTGTTGAACCTGGGAGGAAGAGGTCACAGTGAGCCCCAAGCCTGCCTGGGTGACAGAGTGAGACTCCATCTCAGGAAAAAAAAAAAAAAAAAAAAGGAAACCTAAAAAGACCCTTGCCCTTCTACCACGTGAAGACACAGAAACAAGGAACAGTCTATAAGCCAGAAAGCAGGATCTCACTAGACACCAAATCTGCTTTGCTCTTGGACTTCCCAGCCTCTACAACTATGAGAATAAGTGTCTGTTGTTTATAAACTACCCAGTTTATTGTATTTTGTTACAGCAGCCTGAACAGACTAAGATACTTTGTTGATTTTTTTTTTTTTATTTTCTGTAGCTGTCCTTTAATAGATTGAGGAAGTTCCTTCTATTTACTAATGTGCAGAGAGCTTTTATCAGTAACAGACATCAGGCTTTGTCAAACGCTTTTCCTGCATCTGTGGAAATGATCATGTGGTTTCTCATCTTTAGTCTGTTGACATAAGAAATTACATTGATTCATTTTCAAATGTTTAACCAACTTTGTATCCCTGGGATTAACCCCACTTGGTCATGATGTATTATTTTTATGTATTGCTGTGTTTTATTTCATAATATTTCCTTGAGGATTTTTGTGTCTACATTCGTTAGGGATATTGGTCTAGTTTTCTTGTAATGTATTTGCCTGGGTTTGGTATCAGAATAATGCTGGGCTCATAAACAAAGCTGGGAAGTGTTCCTTCTATTTTCTGGAAGAGTTTGTGTACGGTTGGTATAATTTCTTCCTTAAATGTTTGCTGGAATTCAACAGAGAAGCAATTCAGTCATATTAGTGAGCTTAGATCTTTCTATAGGAAAGACCGTGGTATGATTTTTTGTTGTTGTTGTTATACTTTAAGTTCTAGGGTACATGTGCACAACACAAAGGTTTGTTACATAGGTATACATGTGCCATGTTGGTTTGCTGCACCATGTTGGTTTGCTGCACCCATCAACTCGTCATTTACATTAGGTATTTCTCCTAATGCCATCCCTCCCCCAGCCCGCCACCCCCAACAGGGCCTGGTGTGCGATGTTCCCTGCCCTGTGTCCAGGTGTTCTCATTGTTCAATTCCCATCTATGAGTGGGAACATGTGGTGTTTGGTTTTCCATCCTTGTGATAGTTTGCTAAGAATGATGGTTTCCAGCTTCGCCCATGTCCCTGCAAAGGACATGAACTCATCCTTTTTTATGGCTGTATAGTATTCCATGGTGTATATGTGCCACATTTTCTTAATCCAGTCTATCATTGATGGACATTTGGGTTGGTTCCAAGTCTTTGCTATTGTGAATAGTGCTGCAATAAACATAGGTGTCTTTATAGTAGCATGATTTATAATCCTTTGGGTATATATCCAGACTGTGGCATGATTAATAGAGATTCTGTGGCCCAGACTGGAGTGCAAGTGGTGTGATCATGTCTCATTGCAGCCTTGACCTCCTGGGCTCAAGTGATCCTATAGCCTTAGCCTCCTAGGTAGTTGGGATTACAGGTGTGCACCACCATGCCCAGCTAATTTTTGCATTTTTTGTAGAGACTGGGGTTTCGTCATGTTGCCCAGGTTGGTCTTGAACTCCTAGGCTCAAGAGATTCACCCGCCTCAGTGTCAACAATGTGCTGGGATTACAGGTGTGAGTCACTGTGCCCAGGGGAGAGTCTTACATAGAGGATTTTTTAGTGATTTGCTTTTAATAATCCAATCAACAATGTTTTCTTTTAAGCTCATTAAACTAAATTCCCTGTAGTATAAAATACAAAAATTGTACAGGACCTGGTAATATCTTTTAAAATATGGCATTGACTCATATCATGAAAGTAGAACTAGGCTGGTCGCGGTGGCTCATGCCTGTAATCCCAGCACTTTGGGAGGCTGAGGTGGGCAGATCACGAGGTCAGGAGATCAAGACCATCCTGGCTAACACAGTGAAACCCCGTCTCTACTAAAATACAAAAAAAATTAGCCGGGCGTGGTGGCGGGCACCTGTAGTCCCAGCTACTTGGGAGGCTGAGGCAGGAGAATGGCGTGAACCCGGGAGGCAGAGCTTGCAGTGAGCCGAGATCACGCTACTGCACTCTAGCCTGGGTGACAGAGCAAGACTCCGTCTCAAAAAAAAAAAAAAAAA
>NC_037670.1:12317503-12329747 GCF_003255815.1 Theropithecus gelada | reverse complement strand
AAAAAAAAAAAAAAAAAGAAAAAGAAAAACTAAATTGTAAAAGCAATATCCAAGAATGAAAAACGTTAATACAAATGCTACCTATAACAGTTATTTGGTGATCCAGCATTGTGTATTGCAAACCAGCCTTTCTAGACATATAGTAAATATTTCATCTTCAGTTTTACTTTTTTTGTTTTTTAGACATAGTCTCGCTCTGTCACCCAAGCTGGAGTGCAGTGTTGCTCTGTTGCCCAGGCTACTAAAAATGCTAATTCTTTGCATTTTTAATAGAGACGGGATTTCACCATGTTTGCCAGGATGATCTCGATCTCCTGACCTTGTGATCCGCCCGCCTTGGCTTCCCAAAGTGCTGGGATTACAGGCATGAGCCACCGCACCCAGCCAATTTTACTTTTAAATAAAATGTACACCTCAATAAATTCATTAAGATCAATCACACTATAGATATCTGGGCTTGCAATTCAAGAATAATATCATTGAAATAAAAGTTCTAAGCACACAGTTTATTTTTATTTATTTCTTTATTTTTGAGATGGAGTCTTGCAGTGTCGCCCAGGCTGGAGTGCAGTGGCGCGATCTTGGCTCACTGCAAGCTCTGCCTCCCGGGTTCACACCATTCTCCTGCCTCAGCCTCCTAAGTAGCTGGGACTACAGGCGCCTGCCACCATGCCTGGCTAATTTTTTTTGTATTTTAGTAGAGACAGGATTTCACCATGTTAGCCAGAATGGTCTCCATCTCCTGACCTCGTGATCCACCCATCTGGGCCTCCCAAAGTGCTGGGATTATAGGCGTGAGCCACTGCGCCCAGCCAAAGCACACACTTTAAGATCACCAATGGTGGAAAACCAGTTTTAACAATAATTTATTTATTTATTATTTTATTTATCTATTTATGTTTTGAGACAGAGTCTCCCTCCATTGCCCAGGCTGAAGTGCAGTGGCACAATCTTGGCTTACTGCAACGTCTGCCTCCTGGGTTTACAGGTGTGTGCCACTACCCCTGGCTAATTTTTTTGTTTTTTTGTATTTTTGGTAGAGACCGCATTTCGCCATGTTGGCCAGGCTGGTCTCGAACTCCTGCCCTCAAGTGATCCACTCACCTCGGCCTCCTAAAGTGCTGGGATCACAGGCGTGAGCCACTGCACCTAGCCTAAAAATCATATATTTATTATTATTTTATTTTTTAAAACATAGAGACAGCTGGGTGCAGTGGCTCACTCCTGTAATCCCAGCACTTTGGGAGGCCGAGGCAGATGGGTCACCTGAGGTCAGGAGTTCAAGACCAGCCTGGCCAACATGGTGAAACCCTGTCTCTACCAAAAATCCAAAAATTAGCTGGGCGTTGTGGTGGGCGCCTATAATCTCAGCTACTGGGGAGGTTGAGGCAAGAGAATCGATTGAACCTGGGAGGCGGAGGCTGCAGTGAGCTGAGATTATACCACTGCACTCCCGCCTGGGTGACAGAGTAAGACTCCATCTCAAAAAAAATAAAATAAAAATAACTAACTAACTAAATAAATAAACCAAGAGTAGCAGTTTACGGTCTCTGCTACTCAGCAAATCCATCTTTTGGCTTCATTGTTTTGTCCCAAAGCTTCAAACAGGCTCTCGGTGACTGTTGACTGTCTGGTGTAAGGAACAGGCCAGTGGCACCCTTGGTATTTATAGGAGGGCGATAGTTGTCTCCAGATCCGCTGAATGGGGCAGGCTAGTGTTCACAGAACTTTCAGATGCACCCGACTCCAGGGAGAAGACAAGAGGAGACAGAAGAAATTAAATTAATCAGAGAAAGGAAAGACCCCATCTCCCTGATTTGATATGAGTTTGCTGAACCTCTAGAAAAATCCTCAAGCTGACTTGAACTTCCGTTTACGCAATCCTCGGAAAACAATGACCGTGTAAGAAATGTTTGCACAAGCTTTGAGTTTTTTTTAAACGTCATAAATCCATAAATGTTGACATTTATTACTCTTAATGTGAGCATTCTAAGAGGGTAAGTTCCATACTTAAATTTATGAGCTTATTTTTCCTCCTTAGAATCAGAAGCGATAGCGTATTGTAAACAGAAACTGGCAGACTCTTGCTCTCTCCCTCTCTTGCTTCTCTTCTCAAGCTGGGGTGTTTGCATTCAGTCATAAAGGGTGTGATAAATTCTTAGAAACTGCGTTAAAGCAGTGGCCATAAATGAAACTGCCAGTAAGAACGTGAAAAATAGAACTGGCTGCTTTCTGAAATGTCCCTGTGTGATCTTAGGTTCCTGGGGATTTTGTGCAAGTGTGAATTAAGCACTTGATTTTATCTTAGGAATCATGATGCTTGCATGAAACAAGCAAGGAGGGACGGAAAGAGAAGGAAAGAGAGAAACCGATTGGAGAAAAATACACATGGAACAAACTTGACACGAAAACAAGAGATTTTTTTCTTTTTTGGGATGGAGTCTCACTCTGTTGCTCAGGCTGGAGTGCAGTGGCACGATCTGGGCTCACTGCAATTTCTGCCTCCATGGTTCAAGCGATTCTCCTGCCTTAGCCTCCCAAGTAACTGGGATTACAGGCGTGCACCCCCATCCCTGGCTAATTCTTGTATTTTTAGTAGAGGCGGGGGTTTCACCATATTGACCAAGTTGGTCTCAAACTCCTGACTTAAGTGATCTACCCACCTCGGCCTCCCAAAGTGCTGGGATTACAGGTGTGAGCCACCATGCCTGGCCGAAAACAGAAGTTTGAAAAAAATTATTGAAAAACATTTTGCCTATGATTCCAATATCATAAACATACTATAGGACTCCAAAAAGCAACAAAATTATACTGTGATCCTGAAAGTATCTTAAGAGGCATTAAATATATAATGTCCATGAAGATCAGGTTGAACAGTGTGTTTTTTAAATATACATTTGTAAATGCTTTTTGTATATTACAGATATTAACTTCTTGTCTGTCATTCAGATTGCAAACAATTCTGCCCCTACTTTGTATTGTTTTGGTAACTTTCCCCCACAAATGTTACTTTTTAATGTAGTAGGATATGTGTAATTTTATTTTTGCAGCTTTTGGCTTTCTTGTTTTGATTAAAATAGTCTCTTCAGCTCCCAAATTATACATATAGTCTCCTAAATTTTCCTTTGGAATTTTTAGGTGGTTTATTTATGTATTATTTTTTAAAATTTTTTGAGACAGAGTTTCATTGTCGCCCACCTGGGCTGGAGTGCAGTGGGGAGATCTCTTTGTGTGGCACACAAGGCCCCACCAGGGGTCTGATCCTGCTTGATGGGATCTTGATTTGCATAAACCATACCCCTGCTGGGATCCCACCTGTGGTAGATTGTGTTATTGTTGAAAATATTTGCTTTCCCTCCCTTGGGTGGATCATACCTCCCTGTCTTGCTGATATCACACTTGATGTCTGACTGGCAGTGCCTCTCTCTGGTAGTATTTTATATCCAGGGTGACCTTGTGACTTGCTTTGACCAACAAAATATGAGTGGAAGGGATGCACATCATCTCTGGAAAGAAGCTTCAATAGCCAGCTGGTGGTTTTGCCATCTGTCACCTTCCACCATCATGAGACTGGCAATGTCCCAGATGGGGGTGGTTTGGCCAGCCCAGGTCCCAGAGTGAAGATGGCATGGATGAGAGCACAGACATTGAAATGGGCAAGCGGCATGAGCAAGAAATAAACCTTTGCTGTTGTAAGCCATGTAGTCTTTAGGACTGTTTGTTACTGCAGCATAACCTGACACTTTCTGACTGCTACACCAACCTCACTGGCTTTGAGAGATTCTCCCCCCTTTTTTTTTGAGGTGGAGTTTTGCTTTTTTTGTCCAAGTTGGAGCGCAGTGGCATGATCTCGGCTCACTGCAACTTCTACCTCCTGGGTTCAAGTGATTCTCCTGCCTCAGCCTCCTTTACAGGTGCCCGCCACCACGCCTGGCTAATTTTTGTATTTTAGTAGAGATGGGATTCACCATGTTGGTCAGGCTGGTCTCGAACTTCTGACCTCAGGTGATCTACCCACCTCGGCCTCCCAAAGTGCTGGGATTAGACGCGTGAGCCACTTCGCCCAGCTGAGAAACTTTACTCTTAAAGCCAAGTGTCAGCTTGTCATCTACCCATCAAACAAGCTGATTCCCCCTACCCTAGCCACCATGACTTCAGAGACAACTCTTGTGGGTCCATGGACTCCCATCAGCTGATATTATCAGGGACAACTGTAGCTGCAATTCAGATAATCACACAGTGGCCAACATTCCCAACCTCCTCCCGCCTCACTTACTCCTCCTGGGAGAAAGACTGACCTATTTCCCAGCCCTAGTTTCCTTTTTTTTTGAGACAGTCTCACTCTGTTGCCCAGGCTGGAGTACAGTGGCACGATCTCATCTCACTGTAGCCTCCACCTCCCGGGTTCAAGCGATTCTTGTGCCCAGGCCTCTCTAGTAGCTGGGACTACACATGTACGTCACCCTGTTCAGCTAATTTTTGTATTTTTAGTAGAGATGGGGTTTTTCTATGTTGGCCAGGCTGGTCTCACACTCCTGACCTCAGGTGATCTGCCCAGCTAGGCCTCCCAAAGTACTGGAATTACAGGCATAAGCTACCATGCCCAGCCCCTAGCCCTAGTTTCAACACATCCCTCCCTAATCCTTGATATTTGGGGGCAGGTCTCAGCCTGTACATTTCTGGATTCACATCTTCCCCCAGGTACCTTGACAAAAGTGACCTTGGGCCGGGCGCGGTGGCTCACGCCTGTAATCCCAGCACTTTGGGAGGCCGAGACGGGCGGATCATGAGGTCAGGAGATCGAGACCATCCTGGCGAACACGGTGAAACCCCATCTCTACTAAAAATTACAAAAAACTAGCCGGGCGTGGTGGCAGGCGCCTGTAGTCCCAGCTACTCAGGAGGCTGAGGCAGGAGAATGGCGTGAACCCGGGAGGCGGAGCTTGCAGTGAGCCGAGATCTGGCCACTGCACTCCAGCCTGGGCTACACAGCGAGACTCCGTTTCAAAAAAAAAAAAAAAAAAAAAGTGACCTTGGAGGGAGACCAGTGTCCCCCATTGACTTCCCGTGCATTCCATTTCAGTGTTACTAGGAAGGGGCCCGATGGCGAGTGTCACTGACGATTGGGCCGACACCGCCATCGTCAGCATAGTCTTCCCACAGCTCTGCTCCTTCCTTCTCCCCAGCAATCCTCTCTCCTGTCTTGAGCTCTGGCTGGAAACTTATTAATTTCTGGAGTCAGCTCCCAGTCTCAGTTGTGTGTGGGCAGCCTACAGTCAGCAGCATCTGACATTATAGCCATGTCTCTCAACCCCAGTAGAACACTCTTTTCTCTTCCATCTTCTCTAGCTTCCCCATGAAGGCTGGACCCCAGTGTGGGCATAGGGCATTCTTGAACCACAGGTGGAGGACTCCGGCAGTCTTAGCTCGTCCATTGCCTCCCTGAGTGGGGCGGGGCCCCTTCCCAGGCTCTGCAGGGAAAGTGGCCACTGTCCCCACTCAGAATACAAAGATGTCACCTTTCCCTCTCCCTTCTGGGCAGGCGTTCAAATGACTGTGCTCCCAGCTAGGAGGTAATAAGTATGCATCATGGGAAAGGTATCGGTAATGAGCACCATTAATTTCAGGAGTGGGCCAGCTGCAGTGGCTCACACCTGTAATCACAGCACTTTGGGAGGCCAAGGTGGGAGGATCACTGGAGGTCAGGAGTTTGAGACCAGCCTGGCCAAAAAGGTGAAACCCCATCTTTACTAAGAATACACAAAAAAATTATCCAGGTGTGGTGGCACATGCCTGTAACCCCAGCTACTTGGGAGGTTGAGGCAAGAGAATCTCTTGAACCCAGAGACAGAGGTTGCAGTGAGCCGGGATGCCTCCATTGCTCTTCAGCCTGGACGACAGAGTGAGACTCCATCTCAAAAAAACAAAAAACAAAAAACAAAAAAAATTTCAGGAGTGGAAGAGGTCACTTCCTGATTGCACATGACTTCCTGGAGGAGATGAGGAAGGTGTAGAACTCTAAAGGACAGGTGGGATTTTCACAGGTGAGAGAAAGAGGAAGAGCAGGAGGGCACTGCAGGTGTAGGAATGGCTCAGGCAAGGGCCTGGAGTGGGGCAGAGGCTGAGATCGGGAGTCTGGTGACTGGAGCAGAAGGGGGTGTGAGTAGTAGAGAGGTGATGGACAGAAGGGGTGGTGGACAGAAGCGGGTATATCTGGGATCCATCTCCCCAGGAGCCTGGTAATCTTTACTTACAACAGGGATCCATTCTTCATTTATGTGTGTGTCTCCAGAACAGCAATGGAATTTTATGGTGCTTGATCCTTAGAAAAAATAAAAAAATAAAAAAGGACTGGAAACCCCCGAAACCTCCAGCTTGGTTTGCAGCGTCTTGGCTGGCTATGGTGCTTGACCACGTGGCTTCAGCCTTTCCACAGAGACTGCTCTGAAAAACAACAACAAAACTTTTTGCAAACAAGTATCTTCATGCTGGGCAAATTGATCAAATGTATTAGGAAATTGAAGTGGAAGACCCCAAGAGTAGCCCTGCTCCCTGTTGGCCCCTCCCCTGAGTTACCACCAATAGTGTTATTGTTGGGCTCTGAGCTCCACCTCATTTGGACTCTTTAGCTTTTCATTTCTTTCTTTTTTTTTTGCCCAGCTGGCACATTTATTGGCATTAAGCACAAGACTCTTCCCAGCACTAGGAAGCCATGCCCAAAGGGTGTCCCTCTGCCCCATTTCTGCAAAAACTCTCAGGCCTTAGCAGTAGCCTGAGCTGCCCCCAGGGCTGTGAGCTGCTGAATCTTCTAACTCATCATTTCCATGACAGCCTGTTTCATGGTGTGCTTCTTCTGAAGAGCTGGTTGGATTTTCTCCATCTGCTTGGTTAGAAAAATCTATCTTCCTCTTGAAGAAGTCCTTGGCATCCTGAGCTGTCTTTTCTACATAGTACCAAGTTCCCACATGGATGAGCACATGTTCCACATCATGCAGCTTCCCAGGGACATACATAGAACTCGTCAGTGGGACATGTAATTGTTTCCCCTCATTGCTCTTGTTCAGCATGTTCAGACAGTCCTTGGCTTCCACATACTTGGTCTGTACCACTTTGAGCTGGGCAATGGACGTGGAGAAGAACTCCACTTCCTGGTCCAGCTGGTTCTTGAGCATTTCTAGTTGCGGCAGATGCAGCTCCGTAATGTTAATAGACTGTGCCATGTTGGGAAGGAGGACTAACGAAGAGATGCTTTTCATTTCTTTGCTCACTTCCTCAACTTGACCACACCCTGAGGCCAGGGCTATATAATGTGTCCCCTGGATTTTGGTGCAGCCAGCTGCACAACCGATGCTCAGGCTGTGTCCCTTGGTGGGTGTCCACAGTGCCTCCTATTTAGGGTGCCTTCAGTGACTCTCAATAAGGATGAGGTCCCCCAGGAGACATGAGAGGCACAGCCCCTCACAAAGCTCTCCCAGCAGGACTGGCCTCGGTGAGTTCACTGGCTGCCTTTGCAATCCTGTCCCTTGAGCCTGCTGGGAAGAGGAAGAGCTGCAGTTTCTCTCTGCAAAGCATCTTCCCTTAGGGATGGGCAGACCTATTTAGATCTATTTTTCTTTTTATCCTTTTTTTTTTTTTGTAGAGATGGGTCTCGCTATATTGTCCAGGGTGGTCTTGAACTCCTAGCCTCAAGTGATCCTCCTGCCTTGACCTCCCAAAGTGTTGGGATTACAGGTGTGAGCTACTGTGCCTGGTCTGAACTAATTTTGTTTTATTTTATAATTTTTTTTGAGACGGAGTCTCACTCTGTCACCCAGGCCAGAGTGCAGTGGCGTGATCTTGGCTTACTACAACCCTCACTCCCTGGGTTCAAGCAATTCTCCTGCCTCAGCCTCCTGAGTAGCTGGGATTACAGGCGTGCACTACCATCCCTGGCTAATCTTTGTATTTTTAGTAGAGACGGGGTTTCTCCATGTTGGTCAGGCTTGTCTCAAACTCCTGACCTCAAGTGATCCACCCACCTCGGCCTCCCAAAGTGCTGGGATGACAGATGTGAGCCACTGTGTCTGGCCTTGATCTAATTTTATGTTCATAATTTTTTTTTTTTTTTGGAGACAGAGTTTCGCTTTGCCACCCAGGCTGGAGTGCGGTGGCTCGATCATGACTCATTGGAGCCTCGACCTCCTGGGCTCAGGTGATCCTCCCACCTTGGCCTACCAAGTAGCTGAGACCACAGGTGCACACCGCTATGCCTGGCTAATTTTTTGTGTATTTTTTTTTTTTTTTTTTTTGTAGAGGTGGGGTCTTTCCATGTTGCCCAGGCTGGCCTGGAACATCTGGGCTTAAGAGATCCTCCTGCCCCGGCCTCCCAAAGTGCTGAGATTAAAGGTGTGAGCCACAGAATCTGGCCTGAGCATAGTGTTCTGTAGGGTGACTATTCCATCTTCTTTCTGGATTGAAACAATCGTTTGGGTTGTTTCCAATTTCCGTCAGAATTGCCATAATTGAGAGTCAATAAACATCCTTGTGAATGCTTCCTTGAAGGGCTTCTTGGACACAGAGATGGAGAGTGAAATTGCTGGGTCCTAAGGCACACATTTAAAATTTTAATAGATGCCACCAAATTACCCCTTTAAAGCAACCCAACCCACCTACACACCCACACCACCTGGATAAGAACATTTGTTTTATTTTATCTTATTTTTGAAATGAAGTTTTGCTTTGTTGCCCAGGCTGGAGTGCAGAGGTATGATCTTGGCTCATTGCAACCTCTGCCTCTGAGGTTCAAGCAATTCTCCTGCCTCAGCCTCCTGAATAGGTGGGATTACGGGTGCCCACCCCACGCCAGGCTAATTTTTGTATTTTTAGTACAGACGGGGTTTCACTATGTTGGCCAGTCTGGTCTTGAACCCCTGACCTCAAGTGATCCTCAAATCACCCTTTTAAAGCAACCCAACCCACCTACACACCCACCAGCAGGGTAAGAACATTTATTCTTCACACCTTTGCCCAAACTGGATAGGTCAAACAATGTGCTAGGTCCAAGCTAGTTTTTTTTTTTAGATGGAGTCTCGCTCTGTTGCTCAGGTTGGAGTGCAGTGGTGTGATCTTAGCTCACTGCAACCTCCACCTTCTGGGTTCAAGCGATTCTTCTGCCTCAGCCTATTAGTAGAGATGGGGTTTTGCCATGTTGCCCAGGCTGGTCTCGAACTCCTGACCTCAAGTGATCCACACTACTCAGCCTCGCAAAGCACTGGGAATACAGGCGCAAGCCACCGTGCCGGGCCCAGACTAGTATTTTTGAGTGTTTCCTTTGGTCATCCGTGTTTCCTTTTCTGGGACCTAGCCCCAACTCTTCAGATAATAAAATGACTTCAGACGGAATTCTGTGTTAATTACTCCCACGTTTTTGTGTGGCCTGTGGGGTCCTGCTGGGAGCAGGATGGAGCAGGGGCAAACGGAGGGACAGAAGGGGCTTGAAGGAGAGCGAGGTTGCACTGCCTCAGCAGGAGGAATTGAAAACTAAGGAGAGGCTGCAGGAGTCGATGCAGACTCCAGAGTCCACGCCCTCCGTCAAGGGTACCCTCCACCAGTGTCGGGGAGGAAGGGAAGCTTTCAGGGAGCTCCACGTGAGCCAGGTAGGCTGTGGGGCTGAGCCAATAGCAACTCTTTCTGCCAGACACTTTCTGGACTTGTCCTGTCTTTTTCCCGGTGTTCCGCTTCCCACAGCGCTGACGTCTGTCTGTCCGGATACACGGAGAAGGGAGGAAAAGGGGTGAGGTGCGGCGGTGCAAAGGTGAGGCTGCGCTCAGCCCTAACGCTCAGCAAAACAGATAACGGACGCTTTCATTAAGTGCATGCCCTAGGGCCACGTCCCTGCCGCTGTCCTGATCCTGAAGGCTGCTCTGCCCCAGCCCTCTGCCCGCTGGGCTCATGCAGCTGCTGGGGCTCCTCTGCCTCCTCTGGATGCTCAAGGCGTCCCCAGGGGCCACGGGTAAGGAGGAGAGGTGGGAGGGGAATGGAGAGAAGTTCCTGATATGATATTCCAGGAAACAGGAGGGAAAGGTGGCTGTGAGGCCTGGGGAGGCGGGATAAGAAGGCGCCGATTGGAGCTCTGGGTGCAGACAGAACCGAGGCACGGCCTGATGCGGGGAGGGGGCGATGAGGAGAGGTTTCTCCCAGAGCTTCAGGTGCAGGAAAAACCAAGATTGGGAAAGAGTGGGTCCCCGGTGCCATTCTCCACCAAGCACTGAGCAGGTTGCAGGGGCTGCACTCCAACGTGTATCTGCCGCCGGAGGGTGGAGGGTGGGACTTAGATCTTCCCAGAGCAGTGGCCTTCCTGCCTTGGCTACTTCTGTCACCCATCTCACGCCCCCAGATCCAGTGCCCTGTCCACACTGGCCTCTCCCTCCCTGACAGCCCTCTAACTTCTGCCCCTGGTCTCTGTCCTCGGCTTTCAGCCTCTTTACCTTTTGTCCCCCAGCGGCTCCTCCCCAGCTCTGCCATCACTCTCTCACCCCGGCCAGGGCCCATGTGTCTGGGCACAGCTGTTGGTACCAGGGCCCGGGCAGGGAGCTCCTGAAGTCTGCTTCACTTTCAGGGATGCGTCTGAGACTACCCAGCATGGGGTCCCAGGCTTCTCTCTTCTGCCCTGCAGGAACACCTCGCAATTCCTCTGTACTTCTCTTTTCTCTGTCTTTCAGTGTCTGCTTCTGATCCCCGATCCCAGGCCACCCAGCCAGAGGCCCATGAGTCCTCTTCTCAGTCACCTCCAGGGCCACATCCTGGAGCCAAGGGCTGTAGCCTGGGGATTCTCATAATCCCTGACCCCACTTCCCTGGCACCCACGAGCTAGGCTGAGACGTGACACAACAGCTCTCAGCCACAAGATGGGCTGTGCCTGAGGTAAGGGGTATCAGATCGGGTACTTCCCACTTCCCATCTGCTGTGGCTGCCTGTCTTCCTCCTCCCCGACACCTCTGACAGCTGGATCTCTGATCCTAACTGTCACCAACTGTGAAATGGGTTGAAATCCACATGCTGGGGTTCATGCTTGTAAACGAATGAATCCCATGGCCAAAAGGGAATAGTTATAGAAAAATATGTCTATTTTTGTGATGAACACTCACTGCTAAGCCTTAAGGTCTCCGGAACTCAATCACGCCTGACTGCTGAGGTAGCTCCTTCTGGAAGTTTCCTTCTCCATCCTGTCTCTCTACCTCTCCGCGTGGTCCTCACTCCATGCCCTTTGAAGTCATTAGCGTGTGTGAGCTTAGCTTCTGTTTCTCCTTGGTGTTCTCTGGGCAGTTTTGTGTGTGTGTTTTTTTTAACGGAGTCTTGCTCTGTCTCCCAGGCTGGAGTGCAGTGGCGCCATCTCAGCCCGCTGCAGCCTCTGCCTCCCGGGTTCAAGCGATTCTCCTGACTCAGCTACAGGTACACGCCACCACGACCGGCTAATTTTTGTATTTTGTTTTAGTAGAGAACGGATTTCACCATGTTGGTCAGAGTTGTCTCGAACTCCTGACCTCAAGTGGTCACCTGCCTTGGCCTTTCAAAATGCTGGGATTACAGGCTTGAGCCACTGCGCCTGGCCCTCTTTGTGCAACTTTCTCTGTCTCATGGTTTTTGTGATGTGCCCCTTGCTAGGACTTGGCTATATTCTCTCTTTTTCTCTTTGAAAGGAGTAGTCAGCTCCGACAGCAGCAGGGTGCGGGGAGAAGCAGTGGTGGGAGCAGAAGGTTAATGGAGGGGATGGGAGGACTCCAGGCAGCAGCAGGGAGAGGAGAGGAAGGGGCAGAGGGACGAGGGGCCTGGGTGTGACCAGAGGAGGGAAGGAAGAGGAGGGAGGCTCTGCCCAGCTTGGCTATCCCAGGACAGGAGGACCTGCCATGACAAGGCCAAGGCCGGTTAAGGAATGAGCGCTCCCATGCCCCACTGCTCCCCTAGGAGCAGACAGGCAGTGGGCTCCAGCACCACAAAGCGCCCAGCTCCAAGCTGCCTCTGATGCAGGAGTGAGCTGCGGCATGCCCTGCCCTCTGTGATGCTGCCTGGAAAATGGGAGTGAGTGAGTAACTTACATGAGTGATGTGACAAAATGACCCACGGATTTACCAGTGGATTCCTCTGCTCTGCTGCCAATGCAGGAACTGTATCTACGGCCACATCCATCTCTCATGTGCCTTTCCCCAGGGCGGAAGCAGCCCGCGCTGTGCTCAGCAATTCTCCACACTCCAGAGACCTGGCTGGG